>NC_057861.1:405283814-405583814 GCF_019393635.1 Dromiciops gliroides
TTAATAATAACAATGATGGTAATAAATGACTGATATTTAGAAAGAGCTTCAGATATAAAGTGTTTTCCTTTTGTTCTCTCATTTGTGTCCCACAACAACCCTGAAAGGTAATTGTTATAGATTTCATTAGTTCTATTTTATGGATAAGGTTGGCTTTTCCTTTCAAAATTAAGGGAGGAAGGATGGAAGGGAAAGAGAAAAGAGAAGCACAAAAATTTAGAGCTAGAAGGAAACTTAGAGGTAATTTAGTTCAGCCCACCTAATTCATATGAAGAAAGTGATCCCCCAAAGGAATAAATTATTTTACCAAGTTAGCAGTCAGAATTTGAACTCAACTCCTCTAATGGCAAAATGCAGTATTCTTTCTACAGGACGTCTGTGCCAAATTTTGGTAGCTATAACAACAGGAATTTCTAGTGTTTTAAAATATTTGATAAGAACAGAATTGATAGTATTTTTTCCTGCAATTTGCATAGTGGAAGGGAACCCTCACAGGGACTTGGAAAAAAGTTGTTTGGTGTCATGTCTGTGTTTTAAGGGGGTGGGAGGAGTTGGATGGTTGAGGAAAGAGCAAATGACTAATCTGCTTACTGAATAAGCAATGTCTTTTCAGGATGCCTTTTGTTTATTTTGTCTTAGAAAAGAAAAAAAAAGACCACTGGCAACTAAAGCAATTATTTAAGTAGCAAAGAAGACATAAACATAGATGGATATTCATTGGCTTACTTAGCAGCATGTTGTGAATACTAAACAAATCTGTTACTCACCTCATAATGTTCACACTGAGAGCTATAAAAAACACAGTCTTTTACAGGCTGTGGCTATTGGTTCTTTAGTCACTTCTGGTCACAACTTTCTTTAAATTGCATTGTGTGTTAGGGGGAGGGGGTAGTTGTCCGTGCCTCCAATAAAGAGGATTTCCAGATGAGCTGTCTCTTCTTATAGAATTTTTCCATATTTTCCAATATGAACTGGGGAGTAGCTGTCCAGGAACTCTTCTTGTAAAAGAAAAAAATGACCATAGGTGAAGGGATTTGCATAATAATTAAATTCCCAGAAGACCCAGAGGTTAGCTTAGAGGTGTTCGTTGGATCTGGTGAAAAATTTAGAAAAATTCAAGGAATATATCTGGAGAAATGAAGATAACATGGTTGTATTGCTAAATATAAAAGTCAACAGTATTGAAAGTTTTTATTTTATACTTTAATGTTACAAATAATAGCAATAATCCCCTCTGATTTATGTGGTGGTTGTGGTGTAGTGAGGAAGGTGTTGGATTTAGAATCTAAAGAGCTAGGTTTCAATTTCATCTCTGTTTCTTCTTTGCTGTGTGACTTGGGGGCTACTAATTAATCTTTAAATTGGAAATAATAATAGTACTATATATGACACAAGACTGTAAGGACTTGAAGGAATAATATATGTAATATGCTTTGTAAAATTTAAACATTATATAACAACAACTTTCATTTCCATAGAGCTTTATGATTTAGAACGTTAATTCTACACTATACACACAGCATAGAAATAAAATCAAAATCCAGACACTGAACCAACTTAGTTATATCCACTTAAATTTATACAATTTATTTGCTTATAACCTCTTGGGGGCTCATTTTTTTTTCATTGGCCAAGTGAGGCAATTGGACTAGAGAATTCAGAAAATTACATTAATTAAAAAATCCTAGTTTACAAAAAAATTGTTCTGAAGTTCTTTAACAGCTAATTGTCATGACATAGTCAAAAGAACATTGCTTGGAATCAGAAGACACATCACTAGGCTGCCTTCTTTTGCTTTCTCCCTTTCCCCCTATCTCACATGAAAAAGGTGATCTTTCTCCTTGCCAGAGCTAATCCTTCCACATATAAACTTGTCCATGTGATCCAATTCCATCACAAATTTTCCAGCATATCTCTGCCTCACCCCCTGCATCATCTATACCCTCTCACTTATGTTCAGCTTCTCTCTGTCTACTGGCCATATCTCTGCTGCCTACAAATATTTCTGTCTCCATCTTTAAAAAAATACTTCGCTAGTTTTCTCCCTATACATTTTCTCTTTTCCCACTAAAGTCCTTAAAAAGGCTTTTTTGATGTCTGTTCCTCCACTTCCTTTCTCCTTATTCCGTTCTTAATTCTTTGCAATCTGGCTTCTCACCTCATCACTCAAATTTAAACTGCTCTCTCCATAGTTACCAGCAATCTCTTTCTTAATTGCCAAAACTAATTACCTCATCTTAATCATCATTCTCTTTCACTTCTTGGCAGCCTGTGGATCACCCTCTTCCCCTTGATACTTTCTTCTCTCTAATATTTCATGACATTACTCCTTTTCAATTCTTCCTTCAACCTGTCTTGTCATTCCTTCTCAATCTCCTTTCTTGCATCATCATCCAGGTCATGATCATTACCTGTGGGTGTCCCTTAAAGCTATGTCCTGGGATCTCTTTTCTTCTAATATACAATTCCACCTGACAATCTCATCAATTCAAATGATTTCAACTTTAATCTCCATAAAGATGATTTTCAGATTTATTTTCCCAGTCTCAGCTCTAACTTCTCCCTTGACTTAGAAGCCTCACATCTCAAACTGCTTTTTGTATATTTCATAGTGCATGTCACAAAGACATTTTAAAATAAACATATTCAAAGATGAACTTTTTATCTTTCCCTTTTACTTATCCCCTTTCCCTAGCTCCTGTACTATGGAGGGTATGACTATCCTTTTCACACAGGCTCACAACCTAGGAATAATCCTTAACTCTTCATTCTCAACCCCATAGCCAATTCATTGCAAAGTCCTGTCATCTCTACATTTATATCTTTCATATATGTTCCCTTGAACACTTACCCCATCCTGATTGAAGTCCTTATCACGTCATGCCTATATTATCCCTATAACCTGCTGATTTGTCTTTCTGCCACAAGTCTCTTTCCACTGAAATCTACACTCCACTCAGATTTTATATTGACCTTTTTTCCTGTTTAGAATTTTATTTTCCAAATTACATGTAAAAACAAATTTTGACATCAGTTTTTTAAAACTTTGTGTTCCAACTTCTCTTCCTCCCTCTCTCCCCACTCCCCACCCCCAAGAACTCAAGCAATTCAATATAAGTTATACATGAGGAGTCATGCAAAACATCTCCACATTAGCCAGGTTGTGAAAGAAAACAGACAAAAACAAAACTTCAGATTAAGGAACTGTCAAAAATTATGCTTCAATCTGTTTTCAGATACCATTAATTCTTTCTGTGTAGATGGATAGCAATTTTCATAATTCCTTCAGAATTTATATAATATACATATATTGCTGAATGATTTATATATATATGTGTGTGTGTGTGTGTGTGTGTGTGTGTGTGTGTGTGTGTGGGTGGGTGGGTGGGTGGAGTAATCTATCTAAACCTGCAGAAAGTAGGATGGGAAGGAGATAAGGAAGGAAGGGTGAAAGAAGGGAGGGTGAAAGAAGGGAGGGCATTGAGGGGAGAGGGCAGTCAGAAACAAAACACTTTTGAGGAGGAATAGATTAAAAGAAGATAGAAAATACATATATATATATAGCATAGTGGAAAATAACTATGTCCTTCACAGCAGATTATCTTACACTATAGCTGTTATTCTGTATACAGTACATTTCACTTTGCTTCAGTTCATGTAGATCTTTCTAACTTTTTTTCTGATAGCATCCTGTTCATCATAAATTTTATATAGCACCTAAACTTGATAAAGAATTTTCTTCACAATAGCCCAATAAAGTAAATACCATGTTTTGACATTGTAATCAATCACCATAACCATTTCCCTCCATCCTATTCCCTTCCCATGATATTTACTCAATTTTCTATCTTCTTTTAATCTATTCCTCCTCAAAAGTGTTTTGTTTCTGACTGCCCTCTCTCCTCAATGTCCTCCCTTCTTTCACCCTCCCTTCTTTCACCCTTCCTTCCTTATCTCCTTCCCATCCTACTTTCTGCAGGTTTAGATAGATTACTCCACCCAATTGGGTGTGTATGATATTCCCTCCTTGAGTCAACTCTGATGAGATTAAGGTCTTTGGGCTACTTCTGATGTGTATAGGGCTCTTTTACTTCCCCACACCTCCCCCATGTCTCCCCCCCCACTCCAAAAGCCCTTTTCTGTTTCTTTCTTGTGAAAGTGTATTCCCTCAGTGTATTCCTCTCCCCCCTCAATTTTACCCCAAAGATGTCATCATGGGGCAGCTAGGTGACACAGTGGACAAAGCACCTGCCCTGGACCCAGGAGGACCTGAGCCCAAATTTGGCCTCAGACACAAGACACTCATTAACCCCATCTGCCACCCCCCCAAAAAAAAAGAGAAACAAAAAAATAAATGCTTTACAGGATTCATCCCTTCATAATCAATTCCCACCTGTGCACTCTGTGTAAATTTATTCCTATTATCTGCCCTAATACCCAGAAGGCTCTTATGATTTAGATATATCATCTTCCCATATAGGAATGTAAACAGTTTAACCTTTTAACATCTCTAATAATTTCTTTTTCCTGTTTATCTTTTTATGCTTCTCCATGCTCTTGCATTTGAAAGTCAAATTTTCTATTCAGTTCAGGTCTTTTCATCACAAAGTGCCTGAAAGTCCTCTTTTTCCTTGAAGTCCCATTTTTTCCCCATAAGGATTATACAAAGTTTTGCTGAGTAGGTGATTTTTGCTTGTAAACCCAATTCTTTTGCCCTGCAGAATATCATATTCAATGCCCTCTGATACTTTAATGTAGAAACTGCTAGATACTGTGTTATCCTTACCATTGCTCCACAGTATTTGAATTGTTTCTTTCTAGCTGTTTGCAATATTTTCTCCTTGACCTGGGATCTCTGGAATTTTGCTATAATATTCCTGGATATTTTCCTTTTCAGATCTCTTTCAGGAGGTGATCTGTGGTTTCTCTCAATTTCCATTTTACCTTCTGCTTCTAGAATATCAGGGCAATTTTCCCTGATGATTTCTTGGAAGATGATGTCTAAGCTTTTTCCTTGATCATAGTTTTCAGGTAGTCTAATAATTTTCAAATTATCTCTCCTGCATCTATTTTCCAAGTAAGCTGTTTTTCCAGGGAGATATTTCACATTGCCCTCTATTATTTTATTCATTTGAATTTCCCTAATTGTGTCTTGGTTTCTCATAAAGTCACTAGCTTCCATTTGTTCAATCCTAATTCTTTGTCAATTATTTTCATTAGAGAGCTTTTCCATTTGATTTTTCATGCTGTTGCCTTTTTTCTCATGTCTTTCCTAAATCACCCTCATTTCTCTTTACATTTTTCTTCTACATCTCTGACTTTCTCTTCAAAGTCCTTTTGGAGTGCCTCTATGGCCTGCAACCAATTCATATTTTTCTTGGAAGCTTTAGATGTAGGGGCCCTGATGTTGTTGTGCTCTTCTGAGGATGTACTTTGGTCTTCCTTGTCACTAAAGAAGCTTTCTATTGTTCGCAACTTTCTCTGCCTGCTCATCCTGCCCATTTTTTTTTCATTTGACTTTTAACTCCTTTTTAGCATGGGGTCCTGCTTTCAGGATATATTGTCCCAAATTTCAGGGGGTTCCAGGTGTTGATTTAATGAGGGGAAGTTTCTTTACTCTCCCGGCCCTTTCTCTGCTCCATAGATAACCCCAGGCCAACTTGCAAATCAACCAGGCAGCAATATGTGTCATGGTTGCTAGTTCTGATGAGCCTGAACCCCTCCCCAACCTGGGCCACTGCCACTCAAGGTTTCTTCCTGGTTCCCTACTGGAGTCAGACATCCAAATCCCCCCTTTGCTCCTGAATACATGCTCATAGGCTTCCCCCACCCACCCCAGACATTCAGCCCTCTCACCAGACCATGAGCTTAGTTCCAGAAGACACTTGCACTGCAGCTGATTTGGAGGCTTCAGGGTAAGTTTCTCTGGTGCAGCCTGTGGGAGCTGTATCTGTGTTAGTGCAATTGTGACTCTACTCCTTGCCTTATTCCTTCCCCCAAACTTCCAAGGTGTCTTTATCTGCAAAATAATCTCAGCTGTCTTTTTGTGGGTTGCGCTGCACCAGGAGTTGTTTGCTTAATGTACTTAGAGGGGTTTTTTGGAGTCATATTGACATTCTTAAAGAGCAAGTTTGACCATATCTACCTCCTATTAAATCAACTCCACTGGCTCCTCATTCCTCCTAGAACCAAATATCACATGCTACAATCAAATAGCATAGGCAGTCTAGCTATACCTCAAACTAAATAGTACATCTTTTGACTCCAGGCATTTTTTTTTACACGATCCTCAAACAGTGAATTCTGTCCCTCTTCTATACTTCCTAGATTCCCTTGCTTCCTCCAAGTCTCAGTTAAATCCAACTTTCTGTAAGAAACCTTTCCTGAGGGGCAGCTAGGTAGCATGGTGGATAAAGCACCTTGGATTCAGGAGGACATGAGCTCAAATCCAGCCTCAGAAACTTGACACTTACTAGCTGTGTGACTCTGGGCAAGTTACTTAACCCTAATTGCCCCGCAACAACAACAACAACAAAAAACAAGGCTTGCCTGGTCCCCATTAATGCTACTGCCTCCCTTTGTTGAATATGTGTGTGTGTTTATATGCATATATACACTCACATATACATGCCTATACATGCATGTGTATATGTATTTGTGTATATATGTATATATTTATATCTATCTTGTTTGTACAGTATTGTTTCCATGTTTCCTCATTAGAGTATGAATTTCTTAAGAGCAGGGACTGTCTTTTGACTTTTTTGTACCCCCAGTGCTTAGCACATTGTCTGGTGACTAGTAGGTACTTAATAAATGCTTTTGACTTGACTTTCTCTGACACTACCTATATTACTTTACACAAGTTACTAAGTGTACTAGTGCCACAGTTTTTTTTTTTCATTTGTAAAATGTGGGCGTAATGACCTTTGAGGTTCCTTCCAGCTCTTGATCTATGGGCCAGCTTTCACATTCTGTGACTCTGTGATACTTGCCAGATGTAACATTCTAGTCTTGCTGTGAATCTTTGCCTTAAGTTGTAAATATTTAATGCATTCCAGGAAATATAAAGCCTTATTTTATAATTATGGAAGGCAGTGTTTATTTGTTCTCTCAAGGCCTTATAGGTAGTGAAGCAAAATAAGTTGCAACCAATTTGTATTTCCACTGGACATACCTCTCAAGCCATATCTGTGCTATTATATGAGGACAATAACAACCATGTGAATAGGCTGGCTGGTGGATGGGTAGAGAGTGATGTTTATATAGTGTTTCAATATTGCAAAAAAATTTAATTTTCATATCTGCAAAGATGTCATATACATATAGATTCATATACATATGTAGATATGCATGTATATATAGCCACTCAAGTATCTTTGTCAAGAAAATGGCAAATGGAGTCACAATGAGTCAGACATGACTTCAAAAACAGAACAACAAAAATATATAGGTACACACACACACACACACACACACACGGCATATCTTCATATTCAAGTCCACATCAAATAAGATACTAATTTTAAAGCACTTGGTACAGTATCTGGTACATAGTACATGTTCAATAAATTTTTGTCCTCTCCTGTGCTGGATTTGAAATCTCACAACCTATGTTTAAAACCTTATTTCACTTTTTTTCTACCATTTTGACCTTGGGCAATTAATTTAACCTCTCAGTGTCTGTTTCCTCCTTTGTAAAATGAGGGGTTCATATCATTGATCTCTGAAGTCTTCACTTTTATGTATGTGATTCTCTTGAGAAAAGGAACTCTTATAATTTTATATTTGTATCCACAGTGTTCAACACAGTGTTCTGCAAAAAGTGAGTGCTTCATCATTTTATCTATTAGTTAATTCTAAAATTCCTTCAAGTTCTAAATCTAGAACCCTGTGGCTCAGAGGATTTGCCCTCTACACCTGCCCCAAAAGAAGTCCCTTGATGTGTTCACTTCCTGTACTACCAACATAATCACTATAGATTTTCTGACTCAAATAAGACATAACATATCTCACAATTCATTCCAGAGGTCTTCAGAGAGAACTTCAGAGTGGCCTTGAGAAAGTATCACTTCTGACCTCCATGTAAGCACCTGCCTTCTTTAAGTTTTCTGTTAAAGTCTTTTAGGCAAATATAAGTTTGGCTCTTCCACCGACTCTGCCACTTACTAGCTCAGCATGGACAATTCATGATTTCTTTGAGCCTTAGTTTTCTCATCTTTAAAAGAGAAATTGCCCCTAATTCACAGGATTGATGTGAGGATCAAATAAAATCATCTATAAAGTGCTTCGTAAACCTAAAGTATTATGTAAATTCTATCACTATTATGTATAAAATGAGAATAATACCTTTCATGCATATCTCAAAAGGGTTGCTGAAAGGTTCAAATGAAAAACACTAAATTTTTATAAAATATCAAACATCATGTAAACTTCAGTAATTTGACAAAGTGTATATTTCCAACTGTATTGAATTATTTGGTACAGAAGGCTTATGTCATATATAATACAATGCATAAGAAGAATGAGAAAAAAGGTTTTAGGGTAAATAATGTGATATCATTGTAGGAGGAAATTCTTTAACTTCTTCCCTTGACTAGCTATGTGATGTTAAACATCTTATATAAACTCGGGGAGGGGGGGGCTCAGTTTATGCATTTTTAAAAGTAAGGGTTTTGGAGAAATAAAATCCAAGATCCCTTGAGTGGGAAATGACTATGGTAAAAATAAACAAACAAAAACTCAATCAAAAAAAGTTTATTTAAAAAAAATACCTGTTGTTTTGAGAGAAATCATTTATGCAGAGGAGACAGAAATGTCTACTATATATTGAGAGTAATGGCAAAATTGGAGAGGCCCTCTGGCATTATGAATTGAGAGTTGGCTTGAAAGAAAAGAAACACACTGAACTTGTGAGTCAGGAAGACCTGGGTTTCAATCCCACTTCCAATATTAGATACATAGCCCTTTGTAAGCTTCTTAACCTCTCTGGGTTTAATATTCTCATCTGTGAGATAAGAGTTGGACTCAATACCCTTTTCCTTCCAGCTTTAAATATATGATCCCAAGACCTCAGTTAAAGTCCTATCTCTGATGCCTACTGTCTGACCTTGAGCAACTTATTCAACATTTTAGTGCTCTAGGCCAATGGTTTCAAATAAAAATATAAATAGGACCACTGATACATATATAAGGATCACTACAGGCTGAGCATTTACTTAGTTTTAAAATGTAAAATGATCTAAATTTTATTGGATTTTATTTATTTTGTTAAATATGTAACAAGTACAATTTAACCTATTTGACACCTCTCCTCTAGAAAATTTTCTAAATCTATGAATTTCAGAGAAGATTCCAATATGCATTAGTAAAATGGGTTCTCCATCAGCATATTTATATAATCATGAAATCCCAAATTCAGTCCTGATCTCTACCCCTATATTTCTAAACCATAGCTAGCTAGTAGTTTAATTTAGGCTCAGAAGAAATAGTTCCCCCTACTAAATTAGAGAACTTCTTTCAGAGCTATCTTCATTCAGTATCTGAAAGTATAAAATTGCAAGTCTGTCTGGATATAAGCCAGTTTATACTCTTTTTGTGGTTTTAGAACAATAAGATATATACCTGCCTAAAGATCTCACAAAGTAGTAACAATACTAAATAGGGTACATGTTTCTAGTATTGAGAAATGAATATCATGTAAATTTAGAATGGCATCCTCTGACATCCTTCCCAATCACATTTCATTCACAGAAGTTGAATACATATCTACAGGTGGTAGGCATGATCTCAGTTGTGAGATGGGAAAATGCTACATTAGTTCTCTGTTTAATTTTTGTCTCTTTCATAGACTGTTTGTTCTTTTCAAGAAATCTTGGATTTTGAAAGAAACAGGAAAACCATCTTATCATTTTGTACCTAAAACATGAAAACTGTATCCCTTTGCCTTAAAAATCATTTTGATGAAGGTGAAAAGTATAAAACGCCTTTAATACAGAAGTTATCTAAAAAAGGAGGGTTGCTTTACTGAATGTCTTCTCCCTGAGGATCCTGCCCCTTTTACTTAAAAATGGCATTATAATTATGTTTGTACAATGACAAATGCCGAAAAAGTTAGAAAAGTAGGTCTAACTATGTAATTCTTTGAATCTTTAATGTATCTTCACATCACTGAAATGAGCATTCCTTCCAAAGATGCAGACTGTAACCCATCAATGCTCTCAGGACTTGTTGGATTCTTGTTCATATCCCCAACAAACATCTTTATACATTTTATTTCTTTATCTTTCTATTGGATAAAGGGCAAATATAGGAATACTTAGAATGATGTCTGTCTCTCCCTTTATTCATTTACTCATCTCTCTTGTGTCAGTAGAAATCATGCTCTTTGTCCTTTCAAACTATCATGCCTCAAATATGCTATCCATCTCCTCCTACCTTTCTTGTTCTTTTTCCTATTAATTAGCCCCATAGTCCTGTCTTGCAACTTCAATAGCTTCTTTTTTACTGGTTCCTTTACCTTTTATCCATACACATATATTAGTCTTATTTTATTTTGTTTTTGTTTTTCTCACATATTTGAAAAATACATAAAACATACCAGAGGACATTTTGTCCCTTCAGGATTCCCTTTCTGTGATGATATCCACAGATAAGAGTTTGAAGGGAACTCAATACCATTTAGTCCAAACTCCTCATTTAACAGATAAGGAAAATGAAGGCAAGAGAGAATGAGTGCTTTGCCAATTTTTCACAGATAGTCAATTCAGATATCCTGATTCCAAGCCCAGCACTTTTTGCATTGTGTCTCACTGCCTCTTCTCCTTAATTACAATATATATTCCTTTTAATTTCTCCTCCTGATAGACACAGCTGAGTCTTCAGCACCATATGCTTGTTATACGTCTGTGGAACAGCCTGAGCTTATTTATCATTAGTCACTAACTAATTCTAGTAACTTGATTAGCTCAGGATCCCTCTTTAAATAGTCCCACATAAGTACAAAGAAGTAGAGCAGTATAGATTGATAGAATTGATAGACAGATAGAATAAGAACTGATTCAGAGATTTAAGACAAGATTTCCAGTCCTTGCTCTCATATTTACTGGTTGTTTAACCATGAGCATATTATTTAACTTCTCTGAGCTCTAGTTTTATCATCTGTATAATAAGGACGTTCATAGTTATTGTAGGGATAATGTTCCATATACTTTAAAACAACATGCTGTATGTATATATATGTGTGTGTGTGTATAGATATATATATCTATATGTATATGTATATAGATATATAGATATAACCTATATCAGATTACCTGCTGTCTAAGGGAGGGGGGAGGGGGGAGGGAGGGAGAAAAATCTGAAATTGTAAAGCTTGTATAAACAAAAGTTGAGAACTATCTATACATGTAACGGAAAAAATAAAATACCTTATATGTTAAAAAAAAAAAGAAAACTGAGCTAAAAGTAAAAAAAAAAACCAACATGCAAACTACTGTTACTAATTTTAATTGTTTTTCTTATTAACTGGAGACGTTATTTTTATCATAAAAGGATTTTATTATTTCCAGTTCTATGTAAAGATAGTTTTCGACAGTTTTTATAACATTTTGATTTCCAAATTTTTCTTCCTTCCTCTCTTCCCTCCCTGCCCCAAGACAGAAAGCAATCTGATATAGGATATACATTTACAATCACATTAAACATATTTCTGCATTAGTCGTGTTGTGAAGGAAGAATCAGAGCAAAAAGGAAAAACCTCAAAAAAGAAAAAGAACAACAAAAAAGAACAGAAATAACATGGTTCGATCTGCATCTAGATTCCACAGTTTTTTTTTTCCTGGATTTGGAGAGCATTTTCCATCATGAGTCCTTTGGGATTGTCTTAGATCATTGTATTGCTGAGAAGAGCTAAGTCTATCACAGTTGAACAGGACAAAATGTTGCTGTTACTGTGTACCATGCTCTCCTAGTTCTGCTCATTTCACTCATCATTAGTCTTTCCAGGCTTTTCTGAAATCTGCCTGTTCCTCATTTCTTATAGTACAAGAGTATTCCATTACATTCATATACCAGAACTTGTTCAGCTATTCCCAATTAATAGACATTCCATTGATTTCCAATTCTTTTCCACCACAAAGAGAGCTAATACAAATATGCATTTCTTGTGATCTCTTTGGGATACAGACCCAGTAGTGGTATTACTGGGTCAAAGGGTATGCACAGCCCCATAGCCCTTTGGGCATATTTTCAAATTGCTGTCCAGAATGGTTGGGATCAGTTCACAACTCCACCAACAATGCATTAGTGTTCCAATTTTTCCACACCTTCTCCAAATTTTATTCTATTCTTTTTTTGTCATATTAGCCAATCTGGTAGGTGTGAGGTGGTACCTCAAAGTTGTTTTAACTTGCATTTCTCTAATCAATAGTGATTTAGAACATTTTTTAATATGGCAATAGATAGCTTTGATTTCTTCATCTGAAAACTGCCTATTCATATCCTTTAACCATTTCTCAATAGGGGAATGACCTGCATTCTTATAAATTTTATTTAGTTCCTTTTATACTTTAGAAATGAGGCTTTTTATCAGAAACACTGGCTATAACAATTGTTTCTCAGCTTTCTGCTTCCCTTCTAATTTTGGATGCATAACTATAGACTTTGAAAAGAACTCTATTCTCCTGGACTATGGAACAAAAGGTCTACAGAACCAGGGAACAAAGTGCAACATACTGACCCAGAGTATTCTGACACAGAGATTCACAAAACAGAGAGTACAACATACTGACACACAAATTCACAAAACAATATAAACATGACTGTCACTGACAAAAATGGGGTAGTGTTCTACAAATGTCAGAACATGTATCCAAACATAAGCCTCCCTAGCACTTTTTCCTTGAGATATAATTCTGCAAGTAACTCTCTAGCGGCTTGATCACTATAACCAGCATAGAAAATGATCTTGTGTTGGACTTTAGGGTTGCCATTGAAACACACTGGCATTGTTGATGATGACTATATGTTGTTTGTTCCACAGATCCAATCTCTTTTGAGTGGTCATAGATCTTCTTGAGGAGGTCCTGCAGCATTCTGAGGTCCAAACCAATCAACATAATAGCATCTCTAAACAAGTGAATCTGCCAGAGCTTACCATTCATAGGAAATCTGTTTTCTATTTAGATGGTTCTTCAATCAACTAAGCACCTATTAGTTGCCAAACATTAGGAAAGGCACTGGAGATACAAAGATAAATGTAAAACAGTTTTTGTCCTTGAGGACCTTGTATTCTAGTCCGGGTGGGAATAAGGGGGAGATATGGGGGTATATGGATATTTTGTATGTATAGTGCAAAAGATGGGCACTATTTCTTCTGAGCCCAAATTAAACTTATGGGCAGCAATTCTATGGAAATAAAGAGGTGGGGATAAAGTTACGCACATATGCATATAGATATATTTGTGTATGTAATATAGAAAATAAGCAAAATGATTACAAAATAGTCTGGGTGGGGCACTAGTCAATGGGAAAATCAGGAAGTTTCCCATAAAAGGTGTCCCTTGATCTGAGGCCTGACAAATACCAGACATAGTTGAAAGACAATAGTGAGGGAGAATATTGAAGGTTTGGTACAGCTAGTGTAAAGGTAAGGAGAATAAAATTGGAAAGTTATGTGTCTAAATAAGTCAACAATATGGTTGGATAGTGAAGTGCATAGAAGGGAGCAATACATAAGGAAAGTGAAAAGTAGCTATGTTTTGAAGAATTTTATAGAGTTTAGATTATATCCTAGAGGTCTTAGAGAACCACTCATGTTTATTAAATAGTGGAGTGATATATTCAGACTTGCGCTTTAGTGAAATTACATTAGCAGCTTCATGGAGGATAGGTTGGAGTAGGGAAAAGCTTGATATGGAGGGAGCTAGAGCCAAAACCAGGGTGGGAATTATATGAGTGTTCAGGAGAGCATATACAGGAGATGTAGAGATTGAAATGATAAGATTTGGCAATACTTATATATGCAGGGTAAACTGGCAATATTTGTATATGCAGGGTAAACTGAGTGACTGGAAAGATGGTAATGTTCTCAACAATAATAAAGAATTTCAAAGAAGGGTGGATATTAGAGGAAAAGGCAATGAGTTATGTTTTGACCTGTTGAGTTTGAGATGCCTAAGGGATATTATTAATAGGCAGTTGGCAATGAAAGATCAAAACTCAGGTTATTAACTCTCTTGATAGATAAATTAGGTCAATATATAGATAGATACACTCTTTCTCTCTTCTCTCTCTCTGTATGTATGTTTACACATATATACAGAAAGAAAGAGAGTATACAGACATAGATAAGCCCCCTAATCTCTTCTTACACAGTATTTCCATATTTCCCCATAAGAAAGATAGGTACAAATCAAGAATCACCATAATTTCAAAAGAATACAAATTCCTTAGTGATGCAAACAGTAAAAGATGCCTTATATGCACAAGTTAGCTACATTTCACCAAAGATGATTTAGAACAAGAGTAAGTGTAAAAGATATCATCAAGGATAAGGATGATTTGAAAAGAAGGCAGGCAGTTCATGTAGTGAGAATAAAGGGTAACAGATGAACAACTTGTGTAATTTAGCTGGTATTATTGAAACATTAAAAGACCTAGTACAAGGCCTCCAAAAACTAGGTAGATTGTCTATGGAGAATAGGGGGAGCATATGGACCAGAACACTCACTAAAAGAGCAGTCAGGGATAGATTTGATATAAAGTCATGAACTTCTCCCAATGAGATTACAAAACTACCCCAAGACTGAAGTATATATAATAAGGCATCATGTGTGGAATAAAACTCATAATTTTCCAAACAAATCAATAACAATTTCTAAATCCACTCTTTTCATCAATAGTGTTATCATGTTTCTTGTCACTCAAACTACAAAACTGGGGAAGATTCATGAATTATAAACTGTATGATCATATATCTAGACCTGGAAAGGGCCTTAAATATTTTCTAATTCAATCTCCTCATTTTCCATTGAAGAAACTGTGAAGCAGCAAGATGACACCATGGATAGAGTGCTGAGCTTGAATTCCAAAAGATTTAAGTTCTAATTCATCTCAAACACATGAGTCTTGTGACTTTATTCCTCTCACAGTTTCCCCATATGGAAAATGGGGATAATGATTGTGCCTACCTCTCAGCATTACTGTAAGGATCAAATGAGATAATAGTTGTAGAGAGCTTTACAATTCTTAAAATCTTGGGGCAGCTAGGTGGCACAGTGGATAGAGCATCATCCCTGGAGTCAGGAGGACCTGAGTTCGAATCCAACCTCAGACACTTGACAATTACTAGCTGTTTGACCTTGGGTAAGTCACTTAACCCCAACTGCCTCACAAAAAAAACAAAGTAAAACAAAACAAAATATTATATAACTGCTATCTATCATTACCATCACCATCATCATCATTATACTGAGGCCCAGTTAGGTTAAGTGATATGCCCAATCCAGGAAATGACATAGTACCATAAATTCTTTGATCATTTATAGAATGTTTTGTGAATTGTAAAGTGCTTTATAAATGTTAGTTATGATTGTTACTGTAATGCTTCTCAAATATATCCCTTCCTTTCCATTTTACTGAATCTACACTAATGCAAGCTTTCATTTCCTCACATTTCCACTATTGTAATAACTTCTTAAGTGATCTGCTTGCTTCCAGGCTTCTTCCCTTTCAATGCATTCTGAATATTAATGCTAGATTAATTTTTTTTCTTGGTATTATGCATGCCACTCCCCTGCTGCCAAATGTCTTATTGCCAAAGGAAAAAAGCCTGATATACAACATCATCTAGTCCTAGATCTATCTTCCTCCCATTGTCTTCAATTACACCCTTGCAAGGTTTTTGCCCATGTTAACTAGACTCTGGTCATTAAGTTATAACTACTTTACACCAATAACAGTGTCATTTCCCCAATGTGGATAGCCCAGTTACCTCCTCTCTACTTATTCAACTGCTACCCATATTTCTTTTTTAAATTTTTTATCCATATTTCAAGAACCAACTCCACCTCTTCTGAACTCTTCCTGATGTTGTCTCCTGAGTTTATTACTCTTTTGCTGTGCAACTTATTTGGCACTTAAAGTAGAATAAAAATTGTTTACTACTTCTTACAGGTCATCCATCTAATCCATATGCCCAATTCAGAAATGCCTTATCCAACATCCCCACAGTTAAAATAATAAAGAACTCTATCTCACAAGGCAGATCATTAATTCCTCATCCCTTCTAATTATTAGGGGAAATTTCCTGCTCTGTAACTTTTACTTATTGACCTCAGTTGTGTCTTCTGGAATTATAATACAGACATCCTACCCCTTTTCAAATATTTGAAGTGATCTACCACAAGAGAACATTTGTTGAATTAATGGAATTATATCATGTCTTCTCTTTTGGGGGCTAAACTTTTCTGCTTTTTAAAATCATTCCTAATGATATCATTTTAATTCTATCCTGATGCTAATTCCTTTCTTCAAGACATGATTCAATTTATTACTATTCTTCTTAAAAATGCTACTCAGAAATTGTAAAGCTTGTATAAACAAAAGTTGAGAACTATCTTTACATGTAACGGAAAAAATACAATACCTTATATGTAAAAAAAAAAATGCTACTCAGAAAATAACACAATATTACATGGCCTTGACTGTATAGTATAGTATAGTATAGTATAGTATAGTATAGTATAGTATAGTATAGTATAGTATAGTATAGTATAGTATAGAATAGTATAGTATAGTAAGACTATGATGTATTTTCTTCTAAATGCTTTATTTCTATTAAGTTCAAGTTATTCTCTTTGGTAGATATTTCCCTATATTGACTTATATTGAATCTAGAGTCAACTTTTACTATATTAACATTTAAATTGTGACTTTGCCATTATGTACAAGTTCAGATTTCTTTTATACCTATATACAGTACTTTAGAGGAAGCAAGGTGGTGCAGGAGATTGTGTGTCAGGCATGGAGTCAGGAAGACTCATCTTCATGAGTTCAAATCTGACTTCAGACACTTATTATCTATATGACTCTGGACAAGTCATTTAACTCTGTTTGCCTCAATTTCTTCTTCTGTAAATTGATCCATGGAAGGAAATGGTAAACCATTCTCATATCTTTGCCAAGAAAATCTCAAATGGGATCACAAAGAATCAGAAACAACTGAAATAACTGACCTACAGCAGTATTTTGATTTATTTGTGTCAAAATAACTATGTTTTAATTCACTAGTGATCTTACATTTGAAGATCTCTTTGAATCCTGATTCTGGGATCCAATATCTTAGATATCCCTATTAAATTGTGCCATGCAGATTTGTTAAATTAATCCTCTACATTCACAAGAATTTCTAATAAAAATATTGAGTAGGACAAAGAGAAATACAGAACCCTTAAATATCATACAGTAGAATTCCTTCCAGATTGTCATGGATCTTTTTTTCCATAAAAGTATTTTATTATTTTCCAGTTACATGTAGAGATAGTTTTCAACATTTGTTTTTATAAGATTTCTAGTTTCAATTTTGTCTCCCTCCCTCCCCTTCCTCCCCCCTCCCCAAGAGAGCAAGCAATCTGATATAGATTATATATGTACAATCACATTAGACATATTTCTGCATTAGTCATGCTGTGCAAGAAGAATCAGAACAAATAATGAAAACCTCAAAAAAGAAAAAAATAGAAATAGTATAGTTCAATCTGCATCTAGATTCCATGGTTCTTTTTTTCTGCATTTGGAGAGAATTTTGCACCATGAGTCCTTTGGAACTATCTTGGACCATTGTATTGCTGAGAAGAATCAAGTCTATCACAGTTGATCAACACAAAATGTTGTTGATACTGTGTGCAATGTTCTGCTCATCTCACTCAGCATCAGTTCATGTAAGTCCTTCAAGGTTTCTCTGAAATCCAACTGCTCCTGGTTTCTTACAGCACAATAGTATTCCATTATATTCATGTACCACAGGTCATTTACCCATTCCCCTATTGATGGGCATTCCCTCAATTTCCAATTCCTTGCCACCACAATGAGAGCTGCTATAAATACTTTTGTACATGAGGGTCCTTTCTCCTTTTTATGATCTCTTTGGGAAAAAGACTTAATAGTGGAATTGCTGGGTCAAAGGTTATGCAAAGCTTTATAGCCCTTTGGGCATAATTCCAAACTGCTCTCCAGAATGGTTGGATCAGTTCACAGCTCCACCAACATGTCAGATTATCCAATCTGATAGGTGTCAGGTGGTACCTCAGAGTTGTTTTAATTTGCATTTCTTGAACATTGATCTTTTAAAAAAATACTCTTGCTAAACCAAATGAAGAAAATTTAACAAGAATCCATTTTGTCAGACTGATTATACAAGCTGACCCCCATGTTCTTCACAGATGACAATCCTTCTTCTATCTTAGAAACTTTGCATAGCCATACATTCTTTATGTTTAGATACGTTCCCTCCACAACTTTGCTTTTTGAAATGACAAATTGCTTTCAAACACCGGATAAAGTGCTGCCTCCTATGAGACCTTTTCTAATTTCCCCTAATGGCTAGAGTCCCCCAGTCACTGTGTGCATACACATGCACACAGAAACAAAACAAAACAAAACACATGTACATATCCTATAGTTCACACCTACAGTTTAGCCTGTCTATATATAATTTGTATATAGTATATAGTTGTTTGTATTACACTGCAAGATCCTAGAGAGTGGGCTCTGTTTATCTTTGAATAACCAGCATTTGCCACAATGTTTGACACATAAAAGGAACATAGTAACTTCTTACTGACTCATTAAAATGTGACTTATCTGTGAATATATTTTATTCACCTAATAAAATATGTTACTTGACGGCAAGAATATTTATAGCATTTGGAAAATTTTCGTTTTTAACAAATAGAACTTGCTTAATAAATGCTTTTTGACTCATCATTTGTTTGATATTAAGAGGGATCATCATCATATGTTTAGTGGTGATAGAAACTAAATTGGTTTTCAGGCCAGAACAAGTTAACAGAGGCAAGCATACGTAACTCCTGCCTCTCTCTCTTGAGCTCCAGTTCCTTATAACCAACTTCTTCTTGGAACTCTTTACTTGGATGTAAAGTAGAACAAAAAAAAATACAGTGAATGACAACAAAAAAAAATGTGGTTTTTGTGTTCTTTCTGACCCAAACATTGAACTCATTCTGTATTAATAGTGGGCTGAGCCTTTTTTGTGGTCCAAATATGGATTTTCTCTTATAGGCTCATACGTATCTTAAAATAAAAATTCCTTGGTTGTGTACTTCTATGTTTTATATATGTCATTGATAAATCTGAAGTCATTGGAGAGTACCCTGTGCAGGTACATTTTTTACATTTTATATGTGTATATGAATAAATTCAAAGTAGACATACTTATTTGTACTATGCTAATACACATATAATCTCTAAAAATTTTTATATGTGCACACATATATACATGCATATATAGGCATATATGTGTTTACATAAATACATACATACATACACACACATATACTGACGAGGTCCAGAATTTCCCATCACAGCAATTACAAAATCTAAGACTAAACATTCACATTTAACAAAAGCAGTGGCCCCAAGGCAAGATGACTGTCAGAAGACTCAACATCAACAGATTAGAGCACTACTATGTGTATGAACAGTTTATTGCTGATCTGGAAGAAAAGCTGAGTCAGCACACAGTTAGCAACAGAGGAGCAGAAAAGGAATGGGCAGCTTTCAGAGACTTGCTGTACAGAATTACATTTACTAATCTGGGTTGGAACACTTATAAACATCCTGATTGGTCTGATGAAAATGATGGGGAAATTCAGAATCTGACAAACACCAAATGAGAACTCCACAGAGTTGACCAATAAGACAATTCTTCCATCTCTAAGAAAGCAGTCTTTAATTCCATTAAAGGTAAAATGCAGAGGGCAGCCAGGTGACATAGTGGATAAAGCACTGGCCCTGGATTCAGGAGGACCTGAGTTCAAATCCAGCCTCACACACTTGATACCTTGACACTTACTAGCTGTGTGACCCTAGGCAAGTCACTTAGCCCTCATTGCCCTGCCCCCCCCCAAATAAAAACAAAGTTAAGTGAAACTTGCAGGGTTCTTGGCTCAATTAAAAGGCACATGAGATTCAGGTTTACAGTGATATCAACAATCATTGATATTACTAACCATTGACTTCCCTAGGAAGTCATTTGTACTTTTAAAATTCTATTTCATATAAAAATAACAATGAAAAAAAAACTTGTAGTTTCAATTCATTCAGTTAATAACCACATGACTTCCATGTCACTGGAAACTTATTTCATTTTCTAACATTGTCATTTATTCACATAGCAATATGAAAAAAGAATTTCATTAAATTACATTTTCATGTATAAAAAGTAAAAAAAAAAACATATCTCCTAATTCTCCATATAGAAATAAATCCAGAGATTTCATGTTGAATTTGGAAACATTAATGGTCAGGCACGTTCACATACACCTGAAATCCTTACTGCTAGGGAGAATAAGACTAGTGGATCTCTTGAGCTTACAAGTTCTGAGCTACAAAAAGACAAAGGGATGCCTACACTAAGTAAGTCTAACACCAAAATAATAAACCCCTGGCTGCTGAGGGCCCCCAGGTTCTCTAAGAAGGTGAAAAACCAAGACAACTCCAGAAAATAAGCAGATCAAGTTTCCAGTCAGTTTTGGGTTTGTTCTCATGAGCAACCATTCGACTTCTAGCCTGGGTGAAATAGGGGGAAAGAGGGCTGGGAGAAAGGGAAGAGGGAGAGTGCAGGGAAGGGGAGGGGAGTTGAGAGGAAAGGGAGGGAGGAAGGAAGGAAGGAAGGAAGGAAGGAAGGAAGGAAGGAAGGAAGGAAGGAAGGAAGGAAGGAAGGAAGGAAGGAAGGAAGGAAGGAAGGAAGGACAGGAGGGAGGGAAGGGGGAAAGAAAGAAAAGAAAGGGTATGGATGAGTAAGTGTTAATTTCTAAAAGAGTAAATGTTACTAATTTTGAACATGTCAGTAGGTAATAGAGTTTATATCATTTTCCCAGGAGCAGTGATGCAGTCATGGGAGCAAAGCTAATCTTCCATATAGGAGATACAAAGACTAGCACTTCCTAGTAATTCTCTGTCCTGATAAGAGGGAAATCTGGGTAGAAAACTCTCTGATCCTCTTTTTCATATTTTAAAAATTATTTCTTAAATCTAAAAGCTGCACAGGGAAGATAATGCAAATGGCAAGAAGACAAAAGGCAGAAAATAAAGAATTTATTGGGGAAGAAGATAAGGTGGAAAGATTACTTATTAATAGAATGATCACAAAAGCTTGCTATATTTTATGTACATGTTTTCATATGTTTTGGAGAAATATTCAACTATTTTAAAGGAAATATTTAAGATAAGCATCCCTCCTCAAGTAAGGAACATAGGGGAAAAATTAATAATTCCTATCTAAATGCAAACCAACTTCCAGTCTAAAGAATCTTCACAGATACTCACTGTGTTCAGATGGATATTGATGGAGTTGGGAGAAGAAATAATAAACTAAATTGTGAGTCTAACTCAGAGCTAATCAGTTCTTGAACTACTCTTACTAAAATAGAGATTTTTTAAATATAAATCTCTGGTCTAGGAGCAGGCCGTAGGATGATTTGGGGCAAGATGAGGGCAGGATCTAGGAGCTAACTGACCATTCAATTCCTAGAGTGATTCCAAAGATCTTTTGAAAGCCAACTGAATTTTAGTTTAGGCCTGGAAGATTTAATACACCATCAATAAAAATAGTGTGGTGCTTAAAATTTTATGGAATCACATTTTTTTCAATTATACTTAAAGCTACAAATGTTATCTTATGTTTATCTTCACAACCCTTAGAAGGTACATGTTATTATTAGCTCCATTTTACAGATCATGAAATCAATGTTCAGAGAAGTTGCATAGCTTGCCCAGAGTCGCACAGCTAGTAAGTGTTGAGCATTATTTGAACTTGGGTCTTCCTGGCTCCAGGTCTAGTACTTTACCTATAGTTTCACCTAGCTGCCAATAGCATAAAGTCAAACTGGAAAGTTAGGTTGGAGCCTAATAGTATATGGTTTTTCATGGCAGGGTATAGAAAATGTGAAAATATGAAATATTTTTGTGCAGAAAAGTGACAATCATATTTATGCTTAAAGAAAACTTATTTTGGCGGGGTAGCTAGGCAGTGCAGTGGATAAAGCACTGGCCCTGGATTCAGGAGTACCTGAGTTCAAATCGGGCCTCAGATACCTGACACTTACTAGCTGTGTGACCCTGGCCAAGTCACTTAACCCCCATTGCCTGGCAAAAAAATAAAATAAAATAAAACTTAATTTGGCAGCTATGTGACATATTGATTGGAGTGAGGAAAGAGTAAAAGCAGAAGGACTATTAGAAGACTGAAAAATAGAGTGCATAAGCACTGGCCAATACTAGGGTGGTGGCAATGGGAGCACATGGAAGGGAAGGGAAATATGTGGAAGCAAAATAGACAAAACTTGGAAAATGAGTGAATATGACATGTAGAGAGGAAAAGTCAATGATGACTTTGAAGTTATGAACCAAAATGACTAAGGTCATTGGTGTTACTTGGGGCAGATCAAGTTTGGAAAGCCAAAAGATTTTCTAGAAGGAGGTATCCAACAGGCACTTTTGGATGTGAGGTTGGAGTTAAGGGACAGAATAAGGCTAGGTATTTGTGATAATAAAATATCTGCATAGAGATACAACTTGACTTATAGGAATAGCTGAGCTCACCATAGAGAAAAAAGAGCACCTGGTCTGGCTTTAAGATATCCCCATGCTGAGGGGAAGAGAGTTTGAAAATGATATAGAAAAAAAAAAAGAATATTAACATAAGAGTTATCATCTAAGTCAAAGGACAATTAGAATATAGTAGCATTATGAAAGCTAAATGATAAAGAGTGTCCTGGAGAAGGAAGTGGTCCATAGTATAAAAATGGTAGAAAAGGGGAGCAGCTAGGTGGAGCAGTAGATAGAGCACCAGCCCTGGATTCAGGAGAACCTGAGTTCAAATCCAGCCTCAGACCATTGACAATTACTAGCTGTGTGACCCTGGGCAAGTCACTTAACCCCAATTGCCTCACCAAAAAAAAAATGGCAGAAACGTGAAGAATGAGGTCTGAGAAACATTTTCTTTGTATCTCCATTTTGTAAATTATTTCTGTAGTAAGATATATATATATATATATATATATATATATATATATATATATATCAGTCTCCCAATTGTCTTTGTTCATTGACAATGCCTTTCTGCTAAGAATTCCTTTCTCCTTTCCTCATCTCTCCTCTATTCCCCTCCCCTCCCTTTCCTTCTCCCTACTCCCCTCCCCTACTCTACCTTCTCTCCCCTTTTCTCCTCTCCTGCCCTCTTTTCACCCCTCTCCTCCTTTCTTCTTTTCTTTCTTTGCTCCTCTCCCACCTATTCTCCTGTTCTCACTCCTTTTTACATTATACTCATCCACCTAATCAATACCTCATCTGGAATATACTTCCAAAGCAGCACTAAAATTACATGTGTTTTTCAAATCAAACAAGTGTATATCTTTGTCTGGAGAGTGTGGCTGTGAGGTGGGGAGAGTGAAGGGTTAGTTTAGCTTTTACTATGATTAAGTGGAAAGGTGGTATTCCTAACACTGCATCTGGTCCTGGCATCAACACTCCAACCACGGTGAACAAGCAGACTCACAAGTACTGCAAATGGGGGGAAAATGGCTTTCCTCCAAATAGCACATTTCCTTCAAACACATGCTCTAGGAGCATATTAAAAAGAACTAGAGTGTCTGGCTAATGTTGAGATCGCCTTATAAGATCTCACATGTAGCTCCTTGCTTGTGTACAATGGTAGCAATAGAATAAAATCACCATAGGATTATAGGCTTACTTAAATTGATTGATTTGCCCATCAGTCAGATCTCAGTCTGGTTCCTTTAACCAAGTAGATTCTCTCCTCCCCTCAAGGGTATGTGGGAGGGCGTGCCCATTCTCAAACTAGTTGAGCATCACTATCTGTGAAAAACATCTTCTCCAATGTCTGGAACAATTTGGACACTTAAATTTTGAATTCACACAGATATTTGAACTTTTTCAGGCTTGCTGACTGTGCGGCAGTTAAACTTAGAAAGTCTTTTGTAGAATTTTTGTCATTTGGTAAATATGAGTCAAAAATACCACAAATGCTGTGTGTATTTTGGAAGCCTCTATGCTCATCAGAGAATGTGGTCACTTATAAAATAATCTTTTTAAAAATAATTTTAAATTATTTAAATTGACTTACTGTTACCTGGAAATAATCTGCCAGCCCTCCAGAGGTAAGGAAAAGAAATGTTCTCACTGCTTTCCATGTGAACTTTAAAAAGGTTTTTTCTGAACTTTTAAGAGTAATTAGGAATAAAATTTTCATATAAGTTAGCATAAACTCAGGATAAGAATCTGACCTCAGTGGGGTTTTATCCAGACCCACAAATCTTCAAACATTCATGCATCACCACTTTGTAACTTGAATTGGGATTTCCAGCCAGGAACAGCAGGAGAACTAGAGCCAAGTGAATTATAATACCTAATAGTTATTACATTGTGGAGCAGCAGTTGAAAAGCTGGGCCTGGAGCCAGTCAGCTCTTAGATACTAACACTACACACACAAATCATGGTTCACGTTTTCAGCAAAGGCTGGGGGAGTGAACAGTAACAGAGCTTAAAGATAAACTCCCCTGCAGAACTCAAATTCCCAGTTGCTTATCTCTAATTAAAATTTGACAGCAAACACTCCTTTTCAACTGTCAAGTCTCAGCATTTTCTAAAAGCCTATATTGATTATCGTGATTTCTGAAAGGCTTAATGCTGTAGGTTAAAAAAAAAAAGTTATAACATGCACTTTTCATCCCACCCACTCTATCAACAATAAACAGTTATTTACATTTGCAGATTACAGTTCTAAAATGTAAGTAGACTGTTCATGGACTGAAGTATTTCTTTTGTATCATTTGTGGCCTGCCAAGAATTGCATAATTGTTCAGAATTGATGGCACTGTCTCCAGTTTAGAGAGGAAGAAATTCTAGGATAGAAATGCTTTGCATAAGGTCAGAATACATTGGTCATGGACAGAAGTAAAAATCAATTGTTTTTCTACTTCTCTTACCTTGCCTTTAAACGAACCCATCAATAAAAAATGACAAGGAAAACAATCAAGAGGATAACTTCTGATCTCCTTTAAAGTTTATATGACATTCACAATAGTTCCCCTTTACTAAACACACACCCCTGAGTTGTTTTTCCTTGGGCTCAGATTGGGAGTATTTGCTTGGGGTGGAGAGTGGGAGGAAAAGAAGGAAGTTCTTTAATATGTATTCTATACCCTGAGGCT
Organism: Dromiciops gliroides; assembly: GCF_019393635.1. NCBI lineage: Eukaryota > Metazoa > Chordata > Mammalia > Microbiotheria > Microbiotheriidae > Dromiciops > Dromiciops gliroides. The sequence goes on from NC_057861.1 coordinate 405,309,291, forward strand.
ACTCATTTTCCTAATGGAGATGGATAGGTAAGGGAGAGGAATCAATGGCTTTCAAGAGACAGTCCCCTTAGGCTTAGTAGTTAGTTTATAAAACATAAACAGAACTCATAAGTTTTTCTAAAGCACAGTACCAACATCTCACTGCAGGGCGTGTATACATGGTATATTTGTGTTGTTTAAATTGGAGTTAGTTCCATTTTAAAACCCCTTTGACAAGAAGGCGCCAGGGTTGTTTTATCTATCATAAAAAGGTTAAATGCTTTGAATTCTTAAAGTACAAGAACAGAGCATACATATTCATATTGAACAAACAACTACCAAAAAAAAAAAAAACTAAAAAAAACTAAAAAAGTATTCCCCAATACACTTAGATATAAATTTTAGGTACCACTAAATTATGGATTCTATTGAATTCTTGCCAAAATAAAATACTTGCACTATCTAGCCAGTCCTATAACACAAAATTAGGCCTCCTGACGGATTGTATATCTGCTATGTATGGACTTCCCTGGATGATGGTGATGAAGCTGATGGATGTTGTCTATATTGGGGAGGACTGGACCTGCCATTTAATTACTATAGAGAACCACTACCAATGCAGGTCAGCACCTGTACCAAAAAGTTCAGTCCCAGAAGCAGAACATGAACCCGGGTCTTTTTTATCTAAGACCTGCTCCTTAGCCACTTTGCCACATTGCCTATCATTTTCATGATCATCATTGTAATTTATAACATTTATATTAGCACTTTAATATTTGCAAAATTATTTATACTCATTATTATCTCATCAGAGTTAATCCACACAATCCAAGGAGGTAGGTATTAGCTAAAGGTGTTATTATTTTATTTATTTATCTTCCCCATTAGACAGAATGGTTTTTGAGGGGATGATCTATTTTTGGGGTTTTTTTATGTGGTTTTCTTTGACCTTTCCTTATATCTCCAGTGCTTAGCAAAATACCTTCCACATGTTGTTATTGATGTTTTTTCTGTTGTGTTACCACTCTTTATGAGCCCATGGATCACACTGAATAGTGAGGTTTTCTTGGCAAAGATAGTAAAGTGGTTTGTCATTTCCTTCTACAATGGTTTAAAATAGGGCTTCTTAAACTTTTTTCCACTTGTGACCTCTTTTTGCCAAAGAAATTTTTGTGCCATCCTGGATATATAGGCATAAAAAATAGGTATATATAACCTTTTTCCATTGCCAAATTTTTCATGATCCCCTCATTCAGTTATGCAACACATATGTGGTCACACTCCACAGTTTAAGCAGTTTTAGTTTAAAACAAACATGTGTTAAATGACTTGTCCAAGGCCACATAGCTAGCAAGTGTCAGGTCAGATTTGAAATCTGGTGTTCCTGACTCTAGGCCCAGTGCTCTATCCATTGAGGCACCTACCTGCTTCTACCTGTCATAGAATAGGTGATTAATAAATGCTAGTTGATTCATTGACTTTTTTTAAGTCTGCAAATGTTTATCTTCAGAAGTTCACTACCAGGTGATGGTTTTATTTTCAGACACAGAATCTTGGAAAGATTGTCCACTTTTAAATTCAATACTAGGTTCAGACATTACAGATAAAATATAAACTCTGTTGTGCTTGTTATTTACTTTCAACAACAGTTCATATTCAGTGATCTTTGTTTTCTTCACACTCCAGAGTGGGAATAATATTTTACCTTTCAAAAATGAAATTTCTATTGTTTTGAGCATGTTCTAAAATTGCTCGACATTTCAATTCATCTTTATAGTTTAGACTTTGCTCAAGTGTTTTACCACATGAGGTAGGCAAGTCATTGTACCTCTCTGATCCTTGATTTCTTCCATTGTAATATATGTATATCTATACCTGTCTATCATCTCTGTCTATATATCTGGATATATCTATATCTATATCTATATGTGTATGTATAGCTATCATCTATCTATCTATCTATCTATTGATCGATCAATCTAATCTGGAGGCAATCAGCATTAAATAAATTGCCCAGGATCACACAACTAAAAAGTGTCAAGTGTCTGAGCCCTGATCTGAATTTAAGTTCTTCTGACTCCAGGGCCAATACTTAACCCACTGCACCACGTTGCTGTCCCTCTTCAATTAGAAATTAAAGCATTTGTACAAAATTTCTCTAATATCTACCCTAAATCTACATTCTATTATTCTAAGTGATGATATGATCATGATAGTTCATATTACTACATAGAATTATTTCAGTGTCTATTGAAAAACAGAATGAGGATTATACATATCATATTTATTAGTATTTCTCCTTATCGTCTGATACAGCACTATCCATCTACTTTTATAGTTCTTTTGTTAGCTATATAACTATTTATTCTTTTTTTTTTTTTTTTGCGGGGCAATGGGGGTTAAGTGACTTGCCCAGGGTCACACAGCTAGTAAGTATCAAGTGTCTGAGGCCGGATTTGAACTCAGGTACTCCTGAATCCAGGGCCGGTGCTTTATCCACTGCACCACCTAGCTGCCCCATAACTATTTATTCTTAATCAGGTGTTTTGAAATATCAGTTAATTTGGTCTTCTTATAAAGTTAACATTCTACATTGAGCCATCTAGCTGCTTCTACCCATCATAGAATAGGTGATTAACAAATGCTAGTTAACTCATTGACTCATCAAAACAATACTTGATGCTTTTGGTTTGTGTTTTAAAAGCATTTCTCAAAGTTTTAAATGAAATAATTCATCTAGGGATATGACATCCTTCTGTCATTGAATACTTAGGCCTAGCTAGAAATGACCACTAAATGGACCACCTTTTACTGAATTTTATTTTCTTATCTGCCTTAAAAGGCTGATTGCTATATAATTAAATTAATTATGTATTAATCCCTATTGAACACCAAGACAACTGAATGATCTGGAAAGTCCAGTAATGTAGTTGAAGAATAATGATATGACAGATAATGTACTCAACTTTGAGCACAGAAGACCTGAGTTCAAATCCCACTTGAAACACTAGTTTTATAACCCTAGGGAAATTACTTGGCCTTGCTTTGTCTCCGTTTTCTCATGTGTTAAAATGCCTTTCAGGGTCCTTTACAACTCTAAAACCCTGATTTTCTTTATAGTAGAAAGTGCTATGCACTCTGAATTTTAGACACATGTTCCTATATTTTCTCTAGTGGTTGAAGATACAGCAGTTGTAGCTGAATAATGCTTTAGGGAAACATATTTTATTACCTAACAGTTCCCTGGAAAGGTAACACGATGTATTGAAGGAACACTAGCCTTTATGTTTGAATGCTAATTCTGGCCCTTACTAGCTATGAAACCCTGTTAATTGTTACCATACTTAGCCTCAGTTTCCTCATCTGTAATGTAGTTTTACACATAGATAATTAGGAAAGTGTTGTATAAACCTTATAACACTGTTTAAATGTGAGTGATTATTATTAATAACCAACTAGTTGCTTTAGGATTCAAATGCCAATACAAAAAGAGGTAGTTTTTGTTAAATGGAGTAAATTCAATCAGTATCCACTTACATTTCCAAACTCAACTATTTGAAGCATTTTAAACTAAGGTCAGTTAAAATAAAAGGGTGAAGAAAAAAAGGAAAAACCCACAGGATTAGAACCATAAGATAAATAATTTAAACACATTGAGAGACTCTTTGTGAGATGTGAATGAACTGACTCTGCCTGCTGGGATATTTAGCAGATGAAAGGTGTGACAACGACATTACTGTGGTTGTTTGGTACATAATTTACAGTATTCCTAATGAATATTTCATATAGTATCATTTGAGTATGAATTGTAAGACATATATATATCTCCACTCACAAGAGGCATTGTCAAACTCCTCAGTTTGAAATAAGCATTTATAAATTACTTATGAAGACTAAGAGGGAAGAGGGCTGCTGTCTCTCTTTGCAATTGTCAAGCAACTTTTTGAGAGATAGAATCCACTTTTCCAAGAATAAAATCAATATCCTGGAGATTGAACAGGGTACATCCTATCATACTAATGTATCCAAGTTTAGCAAGGGCTCAGACAGAACATCAGCCTCAGTTACTTTTAAAGTAGCAGCCACAAAATAACAAGGTTAAGAATCTTGAACGATCCAATTATTGTATGCAATATTTTTTCTTAATATTCAGATCCAAAGTCCCCACCTGTCTCTTTCTAGCCTCTTCCTCACCTCATCTGCTTCTTTCTTTTTTTGTCCATTTCTGTCTCTCTGTCTCTGTTCTCTGTCTCTCTCCCTTTTCTCTTTCTCTCCCTATTCCCTTCCTCCTCCCTCTTCCCCAGAGATTGAGACTTGCATTCAAAGATATATTTAGAGTTATGAACAAAACTTAAGTCCAGATCATCCTGCTTTGAAGGCTTCCAGGCTCCATCTACTATGTCATACTAAATTTTAGCATCTTTAGTTGGAATTCATTGAATGTCTCCTTTGCTCAGCCTAAGTCATAAACACAACAGTCTGATATTGTCAGTAGTTATTTCCCTAAATTCTTTGGTGTCTCCCATACTACCTTGCCCACTGATCACACAATTAGCACTCCAAAAGTACCTGTTAGTTGAACTAAAAAGAAACTTGAGAGGCTTCACAGATATAGACACAGGCAACTGGGACATGTTAAATCACAACTCAAAGAAATTAAGGCTTGAGTTACTGAATTATAAGAAAAATAAACAAATAAATGAATTAATGAATAAAAAAGTTAAATGAACAGAGAAATCATCAAATAATTAGTTAAATGCAATTTTCAAGTCATTAATTTTTTTTTGTTTTCTGTATATATTCATATTTTCTTTGGTCACTTATCAATTTGCTACTCACATGTTTATGTAAACCTTTTTGCAGGGATTTCTATTTTCGACTTATACCATCCCCTAGTTTGTTCAAGAAATTAATTAGTTAGTTAATTGATTAATTGATTTCCTGCTTTGCAAAGTAACAGTAACTTTTATTTATTGAAAACTTATTTCCATATTGCCTTAAGGAATTTCCATTAGTTCAGTTATATGAGCTGTAAATAATTTCTCCCTGCTCTTAACTTTCATGACATTGTGTATCTTTAACATTATTATTTTTGATAAATTGTTGCAAACCTTAAAGCATTAAGAATATATTGTTGTTTTGATCTTTTAAATTCATGTTAAAGTTATCTTCCTACATGTATTTTCTCTTCTACTAAATGACAGTTGCTGGAAAGCAGGATTCATGCTTTATTTATTGTTTTGTCCCCCTCAGTCAATTGAACATAGTAAGCAGTTAAAAAATGTTTTTGAGGCCCTTGAATGACTAGTCAGATCTGGTCAAGAAGCCTTTGCTTCCCCTATCTTTATGCTATAGCTGACAGTTCTTACCACCCCAGTGCAATAGTTGATTTTCAAGGACATGGACATTTTGCCATATTGTGTTATTAAAATGTCTGAAATCGGGCAATAGTCTGAAGCTATGTGGAATTGAGATGTGTGTTGCAGCTTCAGAAATGTAGCTATGAGTCTTCTGAATTTTGTACTCTGGGTTCCCTCACCTTATCTCAGGGTTTGAATATAGATCCAGCAAGATGTCTACAGTTATGTTTCACATATGCTTGCATGACAGAAATCTTCCCAGGGATAGACAGTACCATCTGTAACACCCATAGGCAAGAAAGAAGCTGAAAAATTCTGTACTACCAAAGCTGAACTACTGCTAGCTTCTGGGGACCTTATAGGATGGATTCACTGTCAGAGTAAATGAATTCCATTCATTTCCTTGCCTTAGGGTAATGACAGTAGACCTCCCAGAGAGTCAGCATCACCTGCTGAATCTTTTTGAGGCTGGAGATAGACACACCTTATTTGAGTTATCATCATTTTTTTTTCAGAGTTCAGGCTCATCCAGACTCTTCATGGCAAATGGAATTTTAAAAGAAACATAAGGGTTTCATGTACAGAAGCAAGTAAAAGTTTTCATAGTAGATAAAAGTTTGGGGACATTTGAAGGTTTTCAGGGCAAAGACTTCTTGAGGTAGATGGAAAATGTGGGTAATTGGGAACGTACAAGAAATCACTCACTAGACTAGTCTAGGTTTAGATACCGCCCAGGGATGTACTTTGGGGGGGGGGAGGGGTGGGAGGAAAGCACAAAGAGGGGAAGCAGATGTGATTTCATCTGTGGCAGGAAACTTCTAGAAATGTAAATTCTTCTATCAAAGTAGTAGAACAATTTAACAGCAATTTAAGATAGTAGAGATTTGCCTCGGGGTATTGAAAGGTTAAGTCCAGGGTCACAGGGCTGGTATTTTATATCAGGTGTGAAACTTGAACCCAGGTCTTCTTGGCTTTAAAGAATAACTTTGGGGGCAGCTAGGTGGCACAGTGGATAGTGGATAAAGCACCAGCCCTGAATTCAAGAGGACTTGAGTTCAAATCCAGCCTCGGACACTTGACACTAACTAGCTGTGTGACCCTGGGCAGTCACTTAACCCTCATTGCCCTGCAAAAAAAAAAAAAAGAAAAGAAAAGAAAAAGAATAACCTTTATCTTGAGTTTAACTAACATCCTAAAAAATCCCAAAAGTGCTCCACAGTACCTATTTCAGCTACCTTAATGGCCATAATGGCTTAATGGATGGTTCTAATCATTGGGATTACTTATTAGAATTTATTAGGAAGTTGAGAGGGGGAGAAGATAGAGTGTATAGATTGAGAAACACCTGAGTTCAAATCCTACTTGGGATTTATTATTCTAATGAATAAATTGTTCTCACCTGCCCATTCTGCTAGGGAAAGTCTTCACATGTTTGGGGTAGACATCCAATGACTCACTGACAGGTTTGAGGGCTGGCAGTTACCCTCAACCTGGTTTAACCCCACCTGAACAAACAGTTTTACCAGGGGGTGGCTTTTGTGACTCCTCTTGGAGTCACAGGTGAGAGTTGGGTGAAATGTGAACACCAAAGGTAAATGAGCAGTACTAAAAAGTGTGAGGCAGGTAGTAGGTGCATATAGTAGGATCTTACAATTGACATACCTTACTATATAGAATTGCTAAAGGTGTAGAGAAATACACTAATAATTTGTGGAAGGGGAGGATGAGTCTGGATCTCTGATTTCAACTCTATATGGAGTGATCTACTGTGACATTCTAATCTGTATCTGGTCTGTAGAATGTCTTCAGAGAAAATGAAACAACACCCACTTTCATTTCCTTTAGTAACAGATATTATTGAATTACATTCAAAGTAATTATTATTCATAAAAGAAAAAATTGATTGAACCTTAAAATATTGACTAGATTGTTTATTTTTATATGGAAAGTCTCCTGAATTTGAATGTTATGGTACTTCTGTCTTTCTTCCTTGTCTCTCTCAAACATGGGGCTGAGGAGAAGGAGAAGAGAGGTAGAAGGTAAAGAGTAATGTCATATGAACATGTCCTGATGACATAAATTTGCATTTAGAAAATAAACTTCTCAGCCCTTTACCATATCCTCAGACTTTCACACACAGTCAAAAGACAACAAGACAAAATTTACATGCAGCTACATTGTACATTATAAATATGTTGTAATTATAAAACCAGTCATGACTGGATCACAGGAGTCAGATCATATTAGAATACCTTAATATTATCTTTGCCAACATTCTCATTTTACAAATGAAAACACCAGAGCTCTAACTGATGAAGCAACTTGTCCAAGGTCAGAGAGGGAGCAAATTATACACACACACACACACATACACATATATACACACAATATATGCATACACATACATACATACATATATGAATATTTATGTATTTTATATATTAATAATCAACTCCCATACAACACATATACACATACATGCATGTGTGTTTATTTGTATGTATGTATGTAAGTGGTACCAGGATTCCCACACATATCTTTTAACTTCTGACCCAGTTTGTTCTTATTCCATAGAACCTCCATGCTCCCTCTCACAGGATGAAAGAGGAAAGCTAATTTGGAAATTGAACTTATGCTGTAATTTCCTGGAACTTGTGCTCTAGCTCTTGGATGCTACAGGAGTGGACTCCTCAGTTCTTTCCTTAATGTTTTACAGATGTTAGATATATATAGTGTCCAGGACAAACCATTTTGATAAACTGACAGAAATTGAGCTGATGGAGTTACTGTCAACAGAAAATTAGAAACATACTCCTGTGAATAGCAGTTAAATATACAAATTTCAAAACAACTGGAAAGGAGGTACTATAAACTGCAGCTTGCTTTATATGTGGCAAATCCCTGTATGCTGATACACCTTACTTACTACTGACAAACATTAAATGTTCAAGCTGTACAGTACTTTAGAGATCATGGAGTCAAAGAAGCCCAGAATTTCAGACAAGTAGGATCTAATTGACCATGTGTTCCAACCCATACCACACAAAGAATACCCATTGCAAAACATCTTATTGTCAATCAGCCAGCTTTTGCTTGAAGACCTCATGTTAGGTCTGACTTTCCAAAGGAGCTCGTTACACAGGGGGATGGTTCTAATCATTAGGATTAGTTATTAGGATTCATTAGGAAGTTGAGAGGTCCCAAGGATAGAGTGTATAGATTCAGAAGCACCTGAGGGCACTTCCTCCTGTGTCACAACAAAGTCATTTAACCACTCTCACCCTGAGTTTCCTCATCTGTAAAATGGAGATAACGGCGACACTTACCTCCCAGGTCATTTTGATGATCAAATGAAATAACATTTGTAAAAGATCTTTGCAAACCTTAAAGCACAATATTAATGCTAGCTATTGTTATTAGGAATTATTTCCTTAAGTCAGGCCTAAATATGCCTCATTGAAACTCTCCCTGCTTTTAGCCCTTGTGACCAAATTGGAACAAATAAAATTTCACTAACACTTGATAACCTTTCAAATATTTAAGGAGAAGAATATGGTATGGATTTGAGGTCCTTTACTATCCTGGTTTATTTTCTCTGTGTACTTTAAGTTTATGAACACCCTTCTTAAACTGTATCATATGGAACTTTACTCAATACTCCAAATGAGGTCTGAAGAAGGCTGACTACAATGGAAATATTTCTAGAAGCTATTATGCCTCTTGATGTAGCCAAAGATTGCATGAGCCACATCACACACTGATTCATATTATCTTTCAGTCTATTAACACCACTAACACCCTCAGATCTTTTTCAGAAAAATGGCTACCTAGCTTTTCTTCCCCTATCTTATACTAGCGACATTTTAAAAAATCCAAGTGTGAATTATCTTGACTGAATTTTATGTCATTTGATTGTGCCAAAGCTCTAGCCTGTCAAGATAATTTTTAGACCCAGATTCAATCACCCATTGTGTTAATATGTCAATTATGCTTTTCTCCTATATCACTAATAAAAATGTTCAGCAGCAGATTAAATAGATTTACCCACAGATATATACACTTATGTAACCATAAATAAGATTACTTAAAATTATTTGTCAGAAAAAATAGGAAATGTTAAGACATGTAATTTAAAGCATGAGGACACTCTGCTAAATAAAATCTCTCCATTTAAAAAGGTTATATACCTTACACAGTGAAAATTAACAAAAAACCCTTTAAATTTATATAACATCACAGCTTAAAAACTTATTTTCTCACAACAACCGAATAAAGCTGATAAGTTTTATTATTCTCATCTTTCAAATGAGATTTGGCTCAGAAATATTGTGTCATGTCTTTATCCATATAAATGATAAATGTTAGAAGTGGAATTTTGACCTAGATACTCCATTTTAGTATCTATGATAGAGGAAAAGAGGAAATATAGTCTGATAGGTATCATTAATTTTGTGACAAAGGATTTTAAGATATTTAAAAAAAGGATAATTATAATCCCCATGCCTGCAAGTCTATAGGAGAAGGGTCTAAGAGGGTTTGGGTAGCGCTCTCACACTCGCGCTCATGCTCTCTCTTTCTCTCTCTCTCTCTCTCTCTCTCTCTGTATATGAGGCAATTGGGGTTAAGTGATTTGCCCAAGGTCAAATAGCTAGTAAGTGTCAAGTGTCTGAGTCCGGATTTGAACTCAGGTTCTCCTGAATCCAGGGCCAGTGCTCTATCCACTGCACCACCTAGCTGCCTCATATATATATATATATATATATATATATATATATATATATATATATATATATTAAAGTAATCTGGCAGAATTGTTACTTTCCAACAAAACTGAATAAATTTTCACATAAGGTACATTTTCCACTGGAATAGTTGATCAGTTGTTGACAACATTTTCTTACTTTTTTTATTTGACTGGAGATTGGTTGTCTCTGCTGACTTTTTGTATTATGTAGTCAGTGAATGTATGTGTATACATTTATTGCTGTTTCTTTTATGTGTATAACTTACTACAAATGTCTTCAAGTTTTTCCTCTAAATTTAATATATTTTTCATTCCTTACTACTTGGTTATAATCCACTAAATTCTTCTATTGTAATTTTTTCAGCTTCCCCCCAATTGCTAAGGGCATATTTGTTTCCAGCTTTTAATATCACATATAATGCTCCTAGGTATGTTTGCATACATGAGCATTTTATTACTGCTGTAGAAATCCTTGGGATATAGAGTTAATAGTGCAGCCCTTATGTCAATGAACATTAAGTATTTAGAACCTTATCTTGCAGTATTTAGAACTTATTTTTAAGAAGGTTGAACTAATTCATAATTCTGGAGAAGAGAATTAGTACCTCTTGGCCTATATGCCCTGAAATAATGCATTTCCTTATCTTACAGCAACTTTTCTGAAATTATGGGTCTGAGATATTATTTGGGGGTTATTTAATTGATATTTACCTGATAATTAGATAGTTTTAATATATTCCCAAGTTGTTAATGACATATTTATTTCTTGTTTTGAAAACTTTTCAAACAATTTGAACAATCTGAATACTGTTTTGATTCTGAATTTAAAAGAATTGCTTGGGGTTGGAGCCAAGATGGAAGAGTAGAGAATGTGTTCAGGTGGGCTCTCCCAACATTCCCCTCTAACCAATTCTATATTGAATTCTAGAGTGGCAGAACCAACAAAAGTTCAGAGTAATACATTCTTTCAGCTCAAGGTGGTGGAAAAGAGATTTGTAACATAGCAGAGAAGGCCAGCTCAGCACCCATATGGATAAAACACAGTGGTAGGACAAGGTGGTAGCAATAGAAGGAACATCTTTGGGAGTTCTCAAGTTAGAGACCTGGTAATTCATCAGAAAGAGATTACAGAGAACCCCATTGCTAGTACTAGACAAAGGACCAGATGCCATTTGGCCACTTTATTGACTATATCTAATTCTGGGTCATAGGACAGAGGAACAAATTCAGTCAAGAGGTAGTGGGAATTCTGAAAAGAAACTATTTAACAACTCCATTACCTTTACCCACTTCTGAGTCATAGCTCAAAGACAGGCAGGAGCACTTTTGGTCCAGAGTGTGGAAGGACTGAATGATATTATTACTTTTGGCCCAAAGATATCAGGGACCCCAAAGAAAATTATTGCTTCCTGTACAAAGGGAACAGTGGCCCTGAAGACCAATATTGTTTGCAATTCCAAAGTATGAGGGGCCCTTCCAGGGAAAGGAGCAGAGTGCAGACCTGGAGAGCATGGACCCCACCCCTTCACATATCATACCACTTTGGAAGCACTGAAAGCTAACAAACCCCCAAACTAGCTCTGAAAATGACAGTGCAAAAAAGTCTAATGTTTGAGACAGTGCCTCAGCCACCAACATCAGAAATGGAGCCCAACATTAACATAAAGTTCCAAACAGAAAAATAGAGAGGGAAGCTGAGCAAATAACAAAAACAACAAAAACCTGGCCATAAAAATCTATTATGGTGACAAAGAAGAAAAAGACACAAACTCAGAAGGAGGCAATGAAGTGAAAATACCTATAAGCAAAGATTCAAAGAAAGAGAAAATATGAATCAGATACAAGCCAAAAAATAATTCCTGAAAGATCTAATTTTTTTCAAAATCATATAAGAATGGTAGAAGAAAGATTAAGAAAAAAAAGCAAAGGAAGAAAGTTATTAAAAAATAAAAATTAAAGTTAAAAACAGCTAAAATACTGAATAAAATGAAACAAAAACAGAATTAGTGAAATGGGGGGAAAAAAAGAAGTACAAAATGTCAATGGTGAAAAACCTAAAAATTAGAATTGAGAAAGTCAAAGCTAATGACTATGTGACATCAAGAAAAAATAAAGGAAGTCAAAAGAATGAAAAAAGAAAAGAAAATGTGAGATATTTCATTGGAAAAACAAGCAACCTGGAAAATAGGTCTAGAGATAATTTTAAAATAATTGGATTACCTGAAAGTCATGATCTAAGAAGGAACCTTGACATTATATTTCAAGAAATTGTCAGGAAAAACTGTCCAGCTATCCTTAAACCAGAGGGTAAAATAGAAATTGAAAGAATCCAGCAATCAACACCTTAAAGAGATCCCAAAATGAAACCTCCCTGGAATGTTATAGTAAAATCCCAGTGCTCCCAGATAAAGGGGAAATATTTCAATAACCCAGAAAGAACCCATCCAAATATTATACAGCCATAATCAGGATCACACAGGATTTAGAAGCTAGCACACTGAAGAAGCAAAGGACTTGGACTATGATATTCTGGAAGTCAAAAGAGCTGGGATTATAATCAAGAATAATCTACCCAATAACACTAAGTATAATCTTTCTAGGGGAAAAATGGCTATTTAATGAAATAGAGAATCTTCAAGCAATCCTGATGAAAAGACAAGAACTGAATAGAGCATTTGTCTTTGAAATACAAGAATCAAGAGAAAAATAAAAAAATCATAAGGAACTCCATAAAGTTAAATTGTTTATTTTTCTATATGGGAAGATTATGCACTCATATGTGTGTGTCTATATCTATCTATCTATCATCTATCATATGTTTTTCTATATTCTAAGACCTTCACCATTATCAGGACAGTTAGAAGGATTCTTCATTGAAAGAGCAAATTATCTTGGGATGATATAAAAAATTGATAGGCAACAAAGAGGGCCACCATAGGAGAAGAGGGAAAAAAGAGGAAGGATAGAGTAAATTATCTCACAAAAAAAGAAGCACACAAGAAGAACTTTTACAGTGGAGGAGAAAATGAGATGCAGTCAAAGAAGGATAACGCTTGAGCCTTACACCTAAATTGCTAAATTGGTTCAAAGAGAATATATGTGGTATGTATTCAGGTATGGATACACACATACATAAACATTTATATATATATATAAAATGTGTGTATTATATAGACATGCAAATATTCTATATAATACATGTATGTTGTATTTAAATGACTATGTATATGTGTGTTTTATGTGTGTATATGTGTATTATGTATATAGTAAATGTGTATATGTACATGTATGTATATAGTGAGTGTGTGTATACATATTGGTATACAATTGGGTATAGAAATCTCTCACACAACAGGGAAGTAGGAGTAAGGTAGTTGAGGGAAATAAAAGGGAAAAGAGGAAAAAAAGAGAGATAAAAGAAGATAGTGGTCAGAAGGAGAACAAACCTGAGAGGAGGGAAGAGAGACAGAGACAGAGAAGAAGAAGAAGAAGAAGAAGAAGAAGAAGAAGAAGAAGAAGAAGAAGAAGAAGAAGAAGAAGAAGAAGAAGAAGAAGAAGAAGAAGAAGAAGAAGAAGAAGAAAACAGAATGGAGGAAAATAGAGTTAATAACTATAACTGTAAATGTGACTGGGATAAACTTAACTATAAAACAGAAATGGATATCAAAGTGGATTAGAAAAGATAATCCAACAATATATTGTTTACAGGAAACATACTTGAAACAGAAGGTAACAGTTAAATAAGGGTCAAGAGCAGAATTAATTGTGCTTCAGTTGAAGTTAAAAAGGCAGGGGTAGCAATCATGATTTCAGACAAAGCAAAAGCAAAAATAATCCTAATTAAAATATAATCATGGAAACAACATCTTGTTAAAAGGAAGTATAAAAGTGAAGTAATATTGGTAAAAAAAAAAACATATATAACAAGTGGTATAGTATCCACATTCTTAGAGGAAAAGTTAAATGAATGATTGAAGGAAATAGACAATAAAGCTATCTTACTGGGAGAACTTAACCTTCCCCCTTCAGAACTAGAGAAATCTAAATGTAAAATAAGATAGAAATCAAAAGGATGGATAGCATCTTTGAAAACTTAGTTTTGATAGATGTCTTGGACAGGGAGGCTGAATGGGAATAGAAGGAATTATACTTTCACAAAATTAACCATGTATCAGGGCATAAAACACTCACAAATTCAGAAAACCAGAAGTATTAAATGTACCCTTTTCTGACAATTTAATAAAAATTACATTTAATAAAGGGTCCTAAAAGCAAAGATTGAAAGTTAATTAGAAATTAAATAATCAACATGTAAAGAATAAAGGGCTCAAAGAATAAATAATAGAAACAATCAATAATATCATTAAATGGAATGATGAGACAACATTCTAAAACTTGTGGGATGCAGCCAAATAAGTATTAAAGGGAAATTTTATGTCTCTAAATGTGAACACTAATAAAAAAAAAGTTGAAAGATCAGAACAATAAATTAGATGTGCAACTAAAAAAAACAGAAAAAGAACAATTTCAAAATCTCCAAGTAAATAACAAAATGAAAATCCTAAAAATCAAAAGAGAGGTTAACAAAATTGAAAGTTTAAAAAATTGAACTAATAAGACTATGAGATGGTTTTATGGAAAAACAATAAAATAGATAACCAAATTACCAGCATCAAAATTGAAGGAGAATGCACAACCAATGCAAATCAAATTAAAGCAATTATTAGTAGGTGTTTTATCTTCTTATAAATCAGTAATAATTGTAATATAAGGGAAATGGATGAATATTTACAAAAATATAAATTGCCCAAATTAACAGAAGAGGAAATTGAATATTTAAATAACTCTGTCTTAGAAAAGGAATGTGAACATGCCATTAATGAGCTGCCTAAGAAAAAATCCACAGAATCAGATGTATTTATAAGTAAATTTTACCAAATATTTATGGAACAATTAATCACAATACTATCTAAACTGTTTAACAAACTATAAACTATATAAACTATCCTACCAAATACCTTTTTTTGCTTTATCTTTCTGAGGAATTCTTTAATTTATTTTTTTTGCAGGGCAATAAGGGTTAAGTGACTTGCCCAGGGTCACACAGCTAGTAAGTGTCAAGTGTCTGAGGCCGAATTTGAACTCAGGTCCTGCTGAATCCAGAGCTGATGCTTTATTCATTACACCACCTAGCTGCCCCTGGGCAATTCTTAAGGAAGAGTACATTCATAGGAATTAAAATTCTTGAAATTAATAAAAAACTAAACTTAAAATATGTGCATTTATTTCTAAGGCATGCTCATATATTCTATTTTCTATTAATCATTTAATAGCAAATATTTTGATAATTACTCCTTTTTAAAATTTTGAAATTTTGTACCCTAACCACTCCTTTCTGCATTTTTATATTCTTTGATATTTTATTCTTACAGTCTTTCAAATGAATTCAATTTTGCTCAACTTTATATATATCCCTATTGAAATTTGAGTGGCATAACACTAAGTTTATAATTTGGGTATTATAAGTATTTTTTTTATATATCAGCATTACCTTGCCAGCAATACTGAATTATCTGTGGCAATTACCATAAAGGAATTGCTCAATTCTTCTTATTTTGAGGTAATGGTTAGTAAAACTTAGACATAACCTTTCATTTGGCAAAATTGCCAGAAGTCTCCTTTTTGTTGTTGCTGTTCAGTTATTTGAGTCTTGTCCAACTCTTTGTGGCCACTTTTATTTTGTTTTGGCAAAGAAACTAAAGTGGTTTGCCATTTACTTCTCCACCTCATTTTACAGATGAAGAAACTTCGGAAAAGGGAGTTAAGTCACTTGCCTATTGTATTTTTATCTGTGCTTCAATTGTTATTTGAGAGAGATGTTGAGGGATGGGGCAGAGAGAGGAAATAAATCTAAGATAAATAAGTTTAGACTCATCCAGTAAAGAGTGTAAAGCTGGAAAATGGAAACTAAGAAAAAATTATATGTCAGGAAACTTTTCACCTGCTGGTATTCCCCAGTATTTCAGCCCTTAGCTAGTGTATAATGATACATAGGGTAAGAGTCAAGATAAATTTTAAGTAGAATTTTCATCTCCAGTATCTATATGTGTCACTATTGCTTTCTCCTTCTGTCTTCCTCCTCTCTTTCTTCCACCTCTTCTCTCCATGAATTTTTCTTTGTTTTCTCTCTGTCTCTGTTCTCTCTCTGGATCTTTCTCCATTCCTCTGTCCATCTTATCTCTTTCTCTGTCTTTCTGTGTCTCTATCTTTGTCTCTTTGTCTCTGTCTCTCTCAACCTCCCTCCATCCCTAATATTATATTTCAATCATAAAATCCAAAGATGAAGGAGAATAGAAGAAAGGAATTGTGTCAAATGTATATATTATATATGGTTTATATTATGTATTATATATGTGGTGCTGGGTGTAGGTGGATCTATATGCGTGTATGTATAAATATATGTGTGTCTATAATATCATTTGTGAAACTTTTTGAATGGTTCCATATAACTTCTATACATTGCAACAACACAGTAGAATAAAAAAAATAAGCAATAGATATTAATAGGAAATATTGTTACTTCCTAAATAGGTCCTTAGCTGATGAATGTTACAACTATGCAAGTTTTCTGTTTGCTTCTGTGGTAAAAAAATATGAAAGTTTTTTAACAGTTGGTTAGGATAACTGAAAGACGCCAGTTTTTTTTTTGTGTGTTTTTGTTTTTGTTTTTGTTTTTGCGAGGCAATGAGGGTAAATGGACTAGTAAATGGAAGAAGCTTTTGGTTTTCTAGATAGACCTTTTATTGTTATGGTAGTCACAAGGTGATGTTGATTAGAAGGATAGGAAAGTAGAAACACAATACAAATCAAATCGTCTTAAATCTAAGCTTAGTCTATATTCCTTATAAAAACTCACCAAAACCAAAGGCCACCTTTGGAGAGAGAGAGAGAGAGAGACTGTCTGTGCAGTGCAGTCAGGAGACCAGCAGAGCAGGAAAAAAAAGCCCACTTCCGTTCTCTCCTTGTCTTTTAAGCTTGCACCCCGGAAGTCGAGTGTGTAGCAGGGAGTCTGACGTGCACAGCAGGCGGACTGGCGTGCATAGCTCATGCCGTTGGTCTCCTCCCCAAAAGGGTGGTCCTTAAAAAAAAACTGGTGTCTTTCAGTTATCCTAACCGACTTTTAAAAAACTTTCATATTTTTTTACCACACTTCTATAATAGGAAACATGTACATGATAGCCAGGATCTAATTGCTAGCCATTAAGACGGTTTTACAACAAAAAGACCATGCCAGCAGTCAGCTAGGTGGCGCAGTGGATAAAGCACCAGCCTTGGATTTAAGAGGACCTGAGTTCAAATCTGGCATCACACACTTGACACTTACTAGCTGTGTGACCCTGGGCAAGTCATTTAACCCTCATTGTTTAAAAAAAAGACTATTCCACATAATGAAAAATACTGACATGCAAAAATAATCTAGTTCTTCCATATATCAATAGACTAGCTTTTTGAATTTTTTTTCTGGCTGAAAAAAATTAATCATGTAATATAATTTTACAACCACAATTTTATTATATTATTAATTCCACTTGTATTGTTGTAGTCAGTGGAAATATTGTTTGTTTGATTACTGACCAAGCTTGCCCTCCCTCCTCCACTTTACAAAAAAAAAGAATAAAAAAAATAAGGGTGAGAAAATTCAACTCCTTACTTTTATTGTATAGATGGGGAACTGTAGGTACAAAATGTTGCACATAATATTGAAAGTGGTTGACGTTATTTTTGCTAAACTTTTTTGGGGGGAATTACTAAAAATGCTCACTAGGTAGGAGTAGGGTAACAACATATTTAAAAATGAACTTCGAGTAAAAGAAAAATGTATCCATAAAGCTAAATGATATATATTTAAATTATTTTATATATTCAGTTTGATTTTACATAATGCAATACATTAATTATGTATTACATATGGACAATGTATGTATGCCTGTATGTGTAGTTAAATGTACAAATGCATGTAAAATTCAGAAGCCTGCTGGTGAACTTCTCTGATCTTTAAAACATTGTATTTGGATTACAGACACAGAGTACTTATAAGACTCATACTCAAAGACTTTCCATCTTGATACGACCTGCCAGTACTTTTATGACATTGTCACAGAGAATACAAAATCACTTCCTTGCCATGATGAGGTGCCATTGAGTAGAACATCCTCTTTAGCAATATCAATGACAAAAAAGATTGATCAATCTGACTATCCATTATGTAAAAATTATGTCACAGAGTCAGATGGTGGAGTACGTAAGTAAGGAGATTGCCTTCTCTCCTATATTCACCTACCAAAAAAAACCATAAAATAGCACCGTACAACTAATCTTAGAATAGCAGAACCACCAAAAAAAAAAAAAAAAAGGAGGGGTTAAACAATCTTCTAGCCCAAGAAACTTGTTAGGTCAGCAAGAAAGGACTGTATCACTTAGGGAAAAGTGGAGTTCAGTCTAGGAAAGGAAGCATCTCAGCAAGATAGCAGCATGGCCCACCTCAGCAAACCAGTGGGAGATCCTGAGCCCCAGTGCTGCTAAACAGGCAAACACCAACACCAGGACTCTCTACATGCCTCAACATAGCCAGGGGAATGGGAATTGGCAGATGCCAGTTCCAGGACCCACTACATGCATCATTGTAGCCCCAGGCAAATGGGTAACCACTACCACCTGGACCCTACTGATGCCTAAGCCACAAGGAAGGCATGAGAGCTGGGACCCCCCACATAACCCAAGTGGACAGGGAGAGGCAAATGTAAGGACTCCCCATGGGCCTCAGCCCTGGAACCCTGGCTCAGCTTCCAGACATATATGGTCTCCAACAGTTCCATCTACTCCCCATTATACTACTTCAGTGCAGCAGAAGACACAGGGGTCCCTACGGGCCTCATGGCAACACTAGTGCAGCACCAGGTAAATAACCAGGGCCTGCAGCACCTGGAAAAAGAAGTTTGGGATAGTGGCCCTTGTACCACAGGAGCTGAGCTCAAATTTTAAAATAATGAAAAAGGCTGGAAAAGATGAGCCAAAAACAACAAAAAGAGAATCTGACCATAGAAATTTATTATGGTAACAGGGAATATCAAGACAAACACTCAAAAGGGAAAAACAATGACAAAATACCTATGGGCAATGGCCCAAAGGGAAAAAAAAATGGGCATTGGTCTCAAGCCCAGAAAGGACTCATGGAAGAGCTCAAAAGGGAGCTTAGAAATCAAATAAGAGAGAAGAAAAATTGGGAAAAAATGAGAATATTGCAAGAGAATTATGGCTAAATAACGGAGTCAGTTCCTCGGAAAAATAAAACTCCTTAATAGTAGAATTGGCGGAATGAAAAAGGAGGCACAAAAGCTAAATGAAGGAAATAATTCTTTAAAAACTTGAATTGGGCAAATGGAAAATAATGATTCTATGAGACATTGGAAAAACAACTGACCTAGAAAATAGATCCAGGAGAGAGAATGTAAATAGCATTGGACTACCTGAAAGCCATAATCAAAAGGTGGGCCTGGACAAGATATTTCAAGAAATCTTAAGGAAAACTCCCTTGATTTCCAGAAATCAGAGCTAAATAGAAATCAAAAGAATCCACTGATCACCTATGGAAAGATATCACAAAATGAAAACTCCAAGGAACATTATAGACATATGTCTGAACTATCAGTTGTGATGTTTCAAATCTAAATTGTGGTTGCCTTAAATTAGAAGCTTCAGCACCAGTCTTTGGGCATTAAACATTTATTAAAGCATAGAGGTATTCATAAGGAGTTCAGAAAGTTAAGAAAAAGAAGTCCTACCTAGCCTAGAGTTCCAGCCTGGTTGGGTTCTTCCTCAAGTCCTCCTCGAGCCTGCTTTAATTAGGAACTCTCCAGCAAGCTGACTGTGGAAGCTTTTTATAGGTCTGGAACAGAGGTGGTCCTTACACACTGCTTCAAGCTGATTGGTTGGCATCATCCAAATCCATTGGTTTTGAATGGGTTCTCAAGTTGAGTTCACAGTCTAGCTTCTGAGAACAATACCTTCTTAAGGGATAGCCAGGTGTGATTACAATCCAATTAACTTGAAATAGGCTTAATCAGTAGTCAATCACTCTCACTTGATTCAATCAGTATAGATTACTCTCCAGGTGGGTCTTTGAGTATCTGCTAAATCCCATTATTTCATCACACAATTCAAGGGAAAATATTGCAAGCAGCCACAAAGAAACAATTTAAATATGCAGAGCCACAATAATAATAACACAAGACTTAACTGTAACATTAAAAAATCAGAGACCATAGAATATGATATTCCTGAAAGGGAAAGGAACTAGGACCATAATCAAGAATCACCTATATCCTATGAAATAAAGCATAATGTATCAAGGGGAAAAATGGTTATTTAATTAAATATATTTCAAGCTTTCACGAGCAGAAGACCAAAACTAAATTGAAAAAAAAAAAGCTATCCAAAATCAAAATTCAAGAGAAGCATAAAAAAGGTAAAAAGGAAAAAAAGGAAGAAAGAAACCACAGAAGAGATTCAATAGTCCTAAATTGTTTACATCCTTACATGGGAAGATGATAATTTTAATCTTTGGAACTGTACCATTAATAAAAGTAGTTGGAATATACATAGACAGAGGGTATGGGTATAATGTGAATTTGAGAGAATGGAATAAGAAATTAATTCAGAAATGAAAAAGAGAGTACACTGGGTACGGAAAGAAGGAAGAGGCACAACACGGTCAATTATTTCACACAAAGAGGTGCAAAAGACCTATTACAGTAGAAGGGTAAATGGAAGGTGATACAGTGGATATCACTTGAACCTTACTCTAATCAGAATTAGCTCAAAGAGGGAATAATATGCACAATCAGTTGAATATAGAAATCTATCTTAACCCAACAAGGAAGTAGGAAGGGACTAAATTAAGTAAGGTGCGGGGCACTGGCAGAAGGGACAGTAGATGGGGGGGGGGTGAGATGGAAGCAAAACAGTGGCAAGGAGGGAAAGGTTAAAAGGAGAGAGAGGACAAGGAGGAGGAAAAATAGGAAGGAAGGAAATACAAAGTTAGTAATCATAACTTTAAATGTGAATAGGATAAACAATCCCATATAATGTAAATAGATGGCAGACTGGATAAGATACCAGAATCCTACTGTAAAACAAAACAAGACAAACAAAACTGGGGGCAGCTGGGTGGTGCAGTGGATAAAGCACCGGCCCTGGATTCAGGAGGACCTGAGTTCAAATACAACCTCAGACACTTGACACTTGTAAGCTGTGTGACCCTGGGCAAGTCACTTAACCCCCATTGTCCCCACACACACACACACACAAAAATCTAATCTGTAAATTTTATAACTGGACTTTATGAAAAATTATATCTATATGAAAAATTATAACTGGACAATAGGTCCCATCTGGGTAGCCATTCAAATGTTAAAATATTTTAACTAACTGGGGTTCTAATCTGTGGACTTTTGACTGGCTGGCTATCTGACTGCTATTAATTTCCTAAGCTAGTCTGTTGGGGCTGTTAGGGCCATTTAAAATTTTCCACACTGCTCCACCCAAAATTGATAAGCAAATGCCTCTTAATTAAATAATCAAAGCAGGGTTTATTTATAAAAATAAATGTAAGAGATAAAGGTAAAGAAATGCAAAGTTATAGACCTGACTACTTTTAATATAATAAGCGCCATTGCTGCCTCTTACCTGAGTGTATGCTGGCTGCTGTAGCTGCAGCCTAGAACCATGCCTCCCTTGGACAGGTTCGCCTTCAGTTCCTCTGGTGTCTCTCTACCTTCTCGCTAGCTCTTTCACAATCTCCTTTCTGTCCTGTTGCAATGAACCCCCTCTGTACTCTAGGGATGACCCTGAAAAGCCCGTAAATCTGTACTCTTGCGAACCCCCTTCATCTCCCTGCATCTTTTGTTATTAACTTCCTCTCTTGGGTGAAACTTGGGCTGGCTGCCCCAGTGCTGGCCAAGGCCCATGAACCCCGTGCTGCCTGTGCTGAGAGCTGGGAGCTGGACAAAGCAAACCCCAGCATCTCTCCAGTTTTTCATGCACGAAGCTTAGCCAGGCTCAGAGGGCCCAGCCCAAACTCCCCACCCGGCCCCCCACAGCTGAAACAGAGGGGAGGGGCAGCTCTGCTCAGGAGCCTGAAGCTAATTTTAAGGCCTACACTACATTATGTGGTTTATAAGAAACAGAGTTGTATCAGAGGGACACACACCAGAAGTAGCAATCCTGATATCAGACAAAGCAAAACAAAAATAGATCTTAATTAAAAGACATAAGGAAGGAAACTACATCTTCCTAAAAAGGTACCATAGAAAATAAAGTAGTATCAATGCTAAACATACATGCACCAAGTGGTATAGCATTCAAATTCTTTTTTTTTTTTTTTTAGTGAGGCAATTGGGGTTAAGTGACTTGCCCAGGGTCACGCAGCTAGTAAGTGTTAAGTGTCTGAGGCCGGATTTGAACTCAGGTACTCCTGACTCCAGGGCCAGTGCTCTATACACTGTGCCACCTAGCTGCCCCTAGTATTCAAATTCTTAAAGGACAAATTAAGTGAGTTGCTGGAAGAAATAGATAGCACAAATATACTAGTGAGGGAACTTTATTATAATCTCTCAGAATCCTGATAAATCCAACCAAAAAATGAAGAACCTAAAGAACTGAATAGAATCTTAGAAAATTTACGTGTGACAGTCCTTTGTATAAAATCAAATGGGAATAGAAAAGAGTATACCTTTTTCTCAGCAGCACACGTATTAGGGAATAAAACCCTCAAAATCAAATGTACAAAGGCAAAAATATTAAATTAATCCTTTTTAGATCATGATGCAATAAAAGTTACATGTAATAAAGGCCCCTGGAAAGAAACTAAAAATTGTTTAGAAACAAAACAATCTAATCCTAAAGAATGAATGGGTCAAAGAAAAAATCATAGAAACCATCACTAATTTCATTGAAGAGAATAACAAGACAATTTACCAAAATTTATGGATGCAATTAGGGAAGAATTTATTTCTCTAAATTCTTAGGTCGATAAAGTAGAGATAAGCAGACCAAGGAATTGGGCATGAACCTAAAAAAAAATCTAGAAAATGAATGAATTAAAAATCCTTGAGTGAGCGTGAAATTGGAAATGCTGAAAATTTTAAGTAAGAAAACTATTGTGCTAATAAATAAAACTAGGAGATGGTTTTATGAAAACACCAATAAGATAGATAAGCTAAGAAAAAATCTCAAGGGGAGATGGGTTTGCAAGTGAGTTCTACCAAATATTTAAAGAATAATTCATTTCAATACCATATAAACCATTTGGAAAAATAGGCAAAGGAGTCCTACTAAATTCCTTTTATAGCACAAATATGGTTCTGGTACCTAAACCAAGAAATGGTAAAACAGAGAAAAAAAACTATAGGCCAATTTCTATTGAATATTAATGCAAATATGTTAAAGGAAACACCAGATAGGAGATTACAGACTATATCACAAGGATCATACACTACAGGTAAGTGGGATTTATACCAAAGAATGAAGGATTCATTCAATATTAGGAAAACTACCAACATAATTGACCAACATCTCATATTGTATGCAAAGATAAAGTCAAAATAGGCAGATGATTTTAGACATAAAAGGTGACACCATAAGCAAATTGGAAGAGCAAAGAATGGTCTACTTTTCAAATCTATGAAGAAGGGAAGAATTCATATCCAATAAAATGATAAAGATCATTTTAAAATATAAAACCAATAATGATCATTATATTAATTTTTAAAGTATTTCTGCAAACAGAATAATCCAACCAAGATTAGAAGGAAAGCAGAAAGCTGGGGAACAATATTTTATATACACACACACATAGATATAGACATGTATATAGATATATAGATAAAGCCTATATCAAATTGCTTACCAAAATTGCTTGCTATTTTAGGAAGAGGGGAGGGAAGGGAAGGAGAAAAACATTGGAACTCAAAATCTTCTAAAAATAAATTATAAAAATCATTTTTACATGTAGTTGAAGGAAAATAAAACACTATTAAATAAAAGCAGCATAATATTTTGGGGGAAAAGAAATTAGACTACTAAATTTCTGTGAAGGGACATTAGTAATTATCTAGTCCTAAGACTTCATTTTAAATATAACAGTATGAAACATAGGCAGTTAGAAAGAAATCTACATCCACAACTCCAGGTTACCATATAACTTACCATATCGTCCTCAATTTCAGTAAGAACCCCAGAATGCCATTCCATCCTCACACTAATGAAGAAAATACCAAACGAATATTCCACCCTCCTCCAGAAAAAAAAAGATAAACAAGGTTCCTTATGTTTTACAGGTTTTTGAAGTTTTTTTTAAGTGCTTGCCTAAGCACACTCTCCTAGAAAGAATAAGGAATCATTGAATCCAATTATCTAATGTACAGTGAACTTCAAGACATATTTGGAGATTTGGGCATGCATTTTTGTCATTTAGGACACTGTTATTTTTTTTCATCATCCCTTTCTTTTGAGGGGGTGGGGCTGGCTTCAGAAAAGTTGTTTTTTTTCATATCAATTTCTCCAAAATAGGGAGAATGAAAAATTTTAAGTTTCTTCTTTCTCAGTAAAGTTTATTTCTCATGGTTCTGTGAATACAAATATAAGATCATGGCTTTAGTGTGGAATATTGGAAAAAAAATCACAGACCCCAAGGACCTGGGTTGAAATCCTGCCATTGATACTTTTGATGTCACATAGGACAAGTCATTTAATGTTCTTAAATCTCAGTTTCCTTATCTGTAAAAGGGGATTTCACTTGAGAACTTTTGGGTCCCCTTCTTGATTTTTGTGAATCTTCAGCTTGTTTTCTTTTTGAAGAAAATTATTCTGAAAAGGCATTTCGAAAGCAAGTAAATAGAATCCCATGTTTAGATCTGCCCTCTGCTACATCTCTTTAGCCAGACTGAGTTGCATGCATCATGTAAAGGAGCAGAGGGATAGCACCTATCTGCCTCTTAAATTTAATGTATTCTTTAATATTGTTTATTCCTTAATTGTTCCTGAAATTAAATTTTAATACCTTGTCAGACTCTGAAAAGAACAATAGCAGGAATTGAGATATGAAAATAAAGAAAACAGCTATCTTTATTGCTTGGCCAATATACTTGATTTATTGTAGCTACTTGTAGGCCTATTAAATTTTATATATAAGAAAAATTTATATACATATATGTTAATATATGTACCAATATACACATGTATGCATATGTATATTTACATTTGTCTCTGTCTGCTTTTAAAGATTTTCACTGTAGATTATCAATCCTTGTTGTAGTCCCCCCAAATCACAAAATCTCAGGTGGAAGGGACTTCAGAGGTCATTTGGCCAAGTTCTACCTAGAAATTATTATCCTGGCTATACAAAGTGCACCCAAAGATGTAAACTGAAGGGAAAGCCACTACCTCATAAAGCAGCCCATTACATATTGGATCAGTCATTTTTGTTGGGGGGTTAAATCTCACATCAAGCCAGAACTCTGCAACATCTATCCTTTGACCTAGTCCTGCTTTCTGGATCCAAACAGAGCAAGATTGATCTTTTTAATGACAGTCTTTCACATGCCCTCAGACTAAGTATTATAAAACTTTACTCTTCTTTACATGAACCCTATTGACCATTAACAGCTTTCAGCCAGCTAACCAATCTAAAAAGGTGAAAGGTCATCCAGTTCAATACATTGTGGAGTTCTTTTTTTATTAGCAAGTAGCTAGCATTTTGGCTGCAAATCTCTTTCAACTTTAACCAAACAGGGTAATTTAAGCCAAACATTTCACCAAAATATTTCTTCCAAGATGTCTGGATAATTCACCTATCCACGAAAAGAACTAGCTAAATCCTTTCTAAAATGTGTTTTATAATATTCTAAAATGTAACCACCGTGCTATTTAATCGTTAAGAGTTTGTTTAAAAGGTAAAGCTAGACAAGTTAATGATCAATTCTATCTAAATTATGATAAATATTACTTTCAAAATTATGAGTGTATCAGTGTATTGAAACACCTTAAGAAAGTCTATATGATTATGTATATTATTTCTTCTAAAGGAGAAAAGAAAATTGAAAGATGCTAGTTGCCTAATTAAAAACAATACATTTAGTCTTTATGTGCTTCACATTTAAATAACTTGCAAAACATTAGTAGGTCTACACTAATATGATTCAGACTACTTCCATTCATCAAGTGATCTTTATAACTTCCAAGACCTGTTGAGATATACTAAATGGTGCAATAAAGGAGCTTATGTGGCTGCCCAAGTTCACCCCCAACTCACAGATATTAATGAAATTTCAATTATTTGTGGCTTAGCAAAAATAATTTATGATTTCATACTCTTGCCCAAGATAGAACACATCTTAAAGATAAAAAGATGCATATTAAATTTTTGGAAATCTGGAAACTAAATCTCTGTGACAAAAAAGGTAATAGGGAGAAGTCAGATCCTGACAATAACATAGTCTTTTGTTTTTCTTTTTGTTTTTTGATGTTTATATTGGGGGGAGGTAATATTTACCAGTTTTTTGTTTAGTTTTTTGTCCATCTCTTCTGTTAGCCAATCATATACTTCATTTGATAAGGTTTTCCATTGTTCCATGTGGAAGTTATGTTTGTCTGAAACTTTTCATATTGTCATCTTTTTTTTTTTCCAGGGCAATGAGGGTTAAGTGACTTGCCCAGGGTCACACAGCTAGTAAGTGTCAAGTCTCTGAGGCTGGATTTGAACTCAGGTCTTCCTGAATCCAGGGCCAGTGCTTTATCCACTGTACCACCTAACTGCCCCCAATATTGTCATCTTTGAAGGAAATCTGTCCTGTCAAGTTCCTCCGAAAATTTCTCTATTTTGTCTTCCCTCACAACAGATGCTGTTATAAATAAAGCAGTTATTTTCATAGGTGTCTTTTTGCTGAAACTCATCATGAGTACTTCAAGGCAAGATGACCAATCACATATCTTGTTGCATTTGGGCAAATGACAATACCAAATGTAGTAAACTCATTTTTTGCTTCTCTACCAAAGAAAATTTTAGCCTTCTTTGTATTTAGTTGCTACTTTTTTGGTTTTTTATTTCATTTCTAGGTAGAATGCTTAAAATGACAAGACTTAGTTCATCCAGTAATACAATAACTTGCAGCTCTTTCAGCAAAGATCATAGTTTGAATACCAACAGTTAGATCAGTTTCTGCACAAACCTTAGCACCCACCACATGCTTTTTGGTCCACTCTTAAAGCCACATGGGATATTGGGTTATTTCATGTGTCAACATGATCAGTCTTCTGATAATGAAAGCTTCTTATGAATAGCTAAACTTCACACAGATGACAGGAAAAATACGTTCCTAAAACTATATTCAAAGACTTTCCAACCAGATTGAACCTACCATACCTTCTATCCCACTGGTTGAGTGTAGAATGATGTCCCACCCGACCCCCACCATGACATTTGCCATAAGGAAAATTGGTCATAGGTGTATTAGCCATAGGATAAAACAGTAGAGTTAGGTACATGGGAGGCCTTTTTTGATTTTAGAGGTGTGAGTATATTTTAGTATTAGTTGAGTTTTATTCCCCTTGTTTGGAATATACTCCTTCTTCACCTCAGGCTCTTTGAAATCAATCCTTACTTTCTTTCAAGATTTAGTTCAAGCACACCTTCTCTGTGGAATCTTTGCTGATGCCTACTCCTGTGACCTGCTATCTCCTTTCTAGCACCTTCACCTCAAAACTTGTGTGCTTATTTTGGATATACTTTTATATAATTATAGACTATTAGAATGTAAGCTCCTTGAAGGCAGATACTACATCTTTTTGGTCTTTGTATTCCCAGTGGTTAGCACAATTAATACCACAGAGTAGCCACATTGTAACTGCTTGATGTTTGAGGAATTGATTAATTTATGCCAAAATGAGTCATCTAAGTAGGATATTATGGAATCATCATCTCATGCTCTAAATCAGAATGATGATGACATTAACCCCATTTAAAGATGAGGAAACAGATCAGAGAAGTTAAATAACTTGCTGATAATCCTATAGTAAGTATCTAAATTAGATTTTGAACTGATGTCTTCATAACTCCAAGTCTAGTGGCTAAACTAATATATAACATTTGTAGCTTTGTATCTTTTTGTCATCCTCTACAAGAACACTGATATATTTTATGGCATTGTAACTTCAGAGAGTGTCAGAAGGATTGCTGATACACAAACCTATGAGTATATACATGCAAATATGTATATGTACATATATGTGTGTGTGTGTGTGTGCATGTGTGTATAGAATGTATACTCATACACAATATACAAACTAAGCATCCATTCTTTTTTCCCAAAAAATAAAATCCTCAATTTTAATGGTAGTATTTTATTTTTCAATTGCATATAAAGATATTTGTCAACATTTATTTTTTAAGATTTTGAGTTCCAAATTTTTCTTCCTCCCTCCTTTCCCTTACCTCTACCCCAAGACAGTGAGTGAGCAATCAGGTATAGGTGTGTGTGTGCATGTATGTATATATGTGTGTGTGCGCATGTATGTATATATATATGTGTGTGTGCATGTATGTATATATATGTATATGTATATGTATATGTGTTGATGGTATGTCCATTTGATTGTGGGTAACTTTTGTTTGTTGTCATACTTTGGTGCCATTGCAGTTAATTTGGTGAATTCTCTTGAAACCTATTTGTAACACAGGAATTTGTTATCTATAAGCTTCTGAAGAGTAATTAACTTCTAGTGTCTATGCCTGAACACCTAATTGTATCTTTCTAGGTATTCAAAAGGTACTAATTCTTTGTAACCAGTAGTGATCTTCATTCACAATTTCTACCATTTTCTTGCATGATTTCCATCAATCAGTAAATCTGTGCTCCATAAGGATAACTCATATAATTTCTGGTGGCAGTGATATGATGTATAATTATTATTTAATATTGTTGTTATTATATAAAGAGTTTATCATTTGTTCACACAGTCTAGTATTATAGGAAAGTTGTATTGAATAAAAGATTGTGGAAGTATATTCAATATTTATGCCTATTCCATGGATGAAATTATAAGTATAAGAACAATAATACATTTATATAGTGTCAACTATAGGCTGGGAACTGTGCAAAGAAGATTACAAATACCATCTCCAATAATAAAATATTAATTTTGATCTTATAAAACATTTAGTCTAAAATTTGAGATTTTTTGCTGTATAGAACCAAATTAGTAGGAAAATTTCAACATGGAAGTTCACAATTAGGTAGGTAAATGTGACAATTATGTCAATGGGAGGAGATTAAAGGAAATTGTTTTCTAAACAGAACTAAAAAGGCAAAAAAAGTATTAGATGGATCATTATGTTCTTAGAAACAGTATTCAGGTACAATTTTGTACTGCCCTTCCAAATTGCAGGATAGTCACTAATCATTGATTTTTAAAATAAAATATGAATCTATCCATCTTGTCCATCTTATAAATTTAATTTAATATTTTCAATTGAAAATCTGATATTCATTGAATATGTGAGCTAGTTTACTTCAATAATATGTGGACATAATTGAGCTAAAATTCTCCCTAAAGACCCATTATGTTTCCTGTATTTTAAGTATATTTTTACCACAAAAATGTTACCTAAGCTATCCTGGAGAGCAGGATAACCTGATGTAGAATTTAGATCCTTCCCCCCAACCCCTTTTTAAGTGGAAGAGATTCAGGAGTTGTGTGGGATCATTAGTAAATATGACAGATTGAATGTCACTAGCCAATCAAAAGAAGACAGGAATGGATTACCTTTGTGAAAACAGCACAAACTGGGGGTTTTAGGGGCCTTTTGACAAGAATGCCAAAGGAAGCTTCTGGCCACTTACAACAGAATGTTAATAGCTTATGTCACTTTTACACTGACAGCTCAGAAGTGAGAGGCTACTAATCTCTGTTTGTAATATCCACAGCTGAAGAAAAAAAGTAAGTCTTTCTGCTTAAGCATGGGATCAGCATTAACAGTCTAAAAATTTAGGGAATGCTATACAACATGTCTGGAAGTCAGAGGGAATAAAAGAAGGTGTTGGAATGGGTTCTTTTTATTGTAATTTTCTCATGAGCTGATATACATGATTAAAATGGAATGCAGCTTTCAAGACCAATCAGCTCACAAATCAACCCTTTTGGGGGGCTCTGTATATATCTAGCACATAGTTTAGATATAAATCATTACACAGATTTATCAAAGAGATGAAGGCCACTGTGCATGCATAGTCTGGGGTTTGGCTGAGATTAACCTGAAGATTATAAAATTAAATTAAATCAAAAGGAAATATTCCTTGTATGGGAGTGGATGCCCCAAATCTAAAATGGAATCTGTTCATCAGTTCAACATTATTCAGGAACATAAAAAGGAGACATTTTAACAACCCCTGACTCAATTAGGCATCAAATGTAATTCTGGCAGAAACCTGGCAAACTTCTTCATTCTCAGGAGGTTTGGATGGCATTATTTACAATTTCTTCCCCAGTGAATGCCCTAAAAAAACTCTGGACACAATCATAACTTATGCACTAATCTCATAATTCTCAGCATGACAATTCAATTGACATCCTTCATCTAATTAGGTGACAGTATACTGATGCTTGAAATACAGTAGCTCAGGGTTCAGCTTTGAAAGGAACAAGGGGTAGTGAAAAGTGCATTTGGGAAATTATTTTACATAAATAGCAAAAGAAACTGATCTCCAGAAAGTTCAAAGGCCAAAATAAAAACAAAAACAAATTATAAGTAATGCCATGGATAGCAAAGACTTAATTACTCTGGAAAGTTTCCACAAAGACACATTCAATATGTTCAAAACTCACATTAGTCCATTTGTGATTTTCTACATTGTTCCTTACATAAATAAGCATTATTTTCCCTGATCCCAGCATTTTATCCTGTGAAAAAATGTATTTTTCTTCTATGTCAAATACCTATCTGACTCATGCTTTAGGTATAAAAAATGTCATGTCTTAGGTAGTTGGCAAAATTTAAGTCATAATGACTCCTCCTTATGCTTAAGGACTTCAATTTCCCTAACAAAGAAGCTTCACATGTTTTCCCCCATGAAATGTATAATAGAAAACTGACTAGTAACATGTTTCCATTCTTGAATTTTCTGTACCTGTCATCTATAGGGTTAATTTTGAGAAACAAGTAAAATTCTTTTTATTTGTTCAGATTTTACTTATTGTTCCCCTTTCCCCCTTTTAGTCTTACTTTAGTTCATTAGATGCAATAATATCTCCCTTGTCTGTGACAATTTCCATTAATATCTCAAACAGCAGCTATTAAGTCTCATTACAAGAAAAGATTATAGAAGGATACTGCATACAATAACAGAGAAGATAAAGACAATAGTCACATTTTCATTTGTTTCTTTGTTCTTAAGATGCAAATCAAACTTGAAGCTTCTTTTAGCCTGCTTTTTCTTAGTTTGGGCTTTCAAAGCTTTCCAAAAGGAAAAATCTTCATGGCCAAATAAAACCTTGTATTTGGATTATTCATTTCTCAAATTTCAACAAAAGAAATGTAGCTCCTGACAGAAATTTGCAACACTTATTACTTTCAAAAATCTCATTGTCAGAAAATAAAAAAAATCTTTTAGAGTTTCATCATTTGCATAAGCTATTTGGGGAAACTGAACAGTAGGCTCTAATGAAGCTAATTAGTGGTTGTTGCAAAGACACTTTATAAGGTGGTCATTATTACCAACAATATAGTCTATCATTCCATCAAAATACTTAAAAGATCAATTCTTAGACAATTATCTGAACACATCCATGGGAAACTAGCTGTGAGTAAAACTCATTCAATATGCCCAAAGAAATAAACTCTTCAATATGTTTTCTTTACCTTGGCTAACAACTATTTTAAATTGTGGATTTATTTGTTTGAGTCAGAGGCCACAGATAAGAAGCAATATACCTCTATTTAAAACAATGAATATCAATATTTATTATATAGTAGCCTAAAATAAGTTTTTATATGTTTTACCTTAAAAGTAGTTAGTTAATGAGCAGCACAGGTTTAATGAGTAATTGAAGCTCCAGCAGACTAGTAGTCCCTGTCAGTCATAACTAAAGCTGAGTAAACAGGTTTTTGTTTCAATATGCTAAAATTGAAGATTTGATAACATTTACTGTTCTTCAACAGCTTACAAACACCTGAATGTAGCACCTATTTAACAGAGTGATTAGTTAAAATAATCATTTCATCCAGAAATGGAAACAATGTAAATTAATTAATACAATTATGAGCCTAAACAACTTAGAAACCACCTGAGTCAGCAAATATCTGACTTGCTTGCCAGACAGAGTAATGGATGCCAAAGGCACACTTTGGTAAAAATATAAATATATACAATCTTAAGTAGGAGGGTGGTGGATGATTATATATAGTGTCGTCTCATAAAGCAGATATGAAAGCAGAGGAAAGGAATTCCAGTTTAAAAGAAATTGGCTAAGAACCAATTGAAGAGTCATCTCATGGACATGCAATTGGGAGAACTACAAATGAGACAAAAATTTTAAAAAAAGGAAAACAATTTAACTTGTTTTCTCCACTGAGGGATATTTGATCCACTATACTTGGACCCTAATATCACACTCCCAAATGTTCTTGTATGTGACAAGTAGAAATGGCAATTAAAAAAAGGCAGGTTGGGCAGCTAGGTGGTATAGTAGATAGAGCACTGGCCCTGGATTCAGGAGGACCTGAGTTCAAATCTGGCCTCAGACAATTAATACTTACTAGCTGTGTGACCCTGGGCAAGTCACTTAATCCCAATTGCCCTGCTACATCAATAAATAAATAAATAAATAAATATTTTTTAAAGACAGGTAAGGTTTATATATTGGGCCAAGTATAGATAGAGAAGATATTTTCTGGAGGTGATACAAATATAAGGCATGATGAAGAATCAATAATAGATAAGGTATGGAAAAGAGGGGTGATATCAAAGTTTTGGAAATTTCTTGTTTTACTAATATTGAAAAATAATAAAACTAATCCTGAAAAAGGTTAATACATTTTCATCAATATTATGATAAACAAATGCCTAATCCGTCATCTACAAAAAATGATTATAAAAGTAATCAATATGTGAATCAAGGGATTTTAATGTTGTTGTTGTTGATCCTTTATTCTTGAAGAAGACCAATGACATCAGGAGAGTGAAGTCTTGACTTGCAAGTGAATTGGCTTTGAGTGAGGCAGAACTATGTATGCAAAGTCATCAGCCTCACTCTCTCCTGCAGAGTCAGAACTAGAACACTTTTGTAACTATTACTAGAAAAAAAGAGTTGCTTGAGATTCAAATGAGAATGTATCTGTAAAGTGACTTTCCCACCTTAAAATGCCATTTGAATATCAATTATCAATATAATTATTGCACTCTAAAATGGTAGGGATTCAAAATAGTTCAATAGATGATAATAGGGGGAGGTTAAATTATGCTGACTAAAAAGCAGCATTCAGTTTGTTGAGAAATTTTATTATAATAGAATTTGGCTATAATGGGATTTCCAAAATATGTTATTTGGAACAATGTAGATTCTTTTGACCCCGAAAAAGTGTTAATTTATAGAAGATGCTCAATATAACAAGGTCTCACATAGAACAGGAATCAAAGAATGCTTTTAGAAGAGCTATGGTGTAATCCTTTTAGAAATTCTCCTGCCCTCATATATATATGTGTGTGTGTGTGTGTGTGTGTGTGTGTGTGTGTGTGTGTGTGTGTATGTGTATATATAAATTTATATATATATATATATAAATGCATCTAGAAATTGATTCATAATGTGACTAAGTGATTTTTTTTTCATTTGTCAATCAGTAACATAGAAAAGTATATGTAATAAATATTTAGGCAGTTAAAATATAAACAAAAATTGATTATATATAGTCTATACTAACCATATTATAGGTATACATATAAGTGTATATAAATATCAAGTGCAATTTCTTAATCAATAAGTGGGCAAAGGATATAAACACATAATTTTCCAATAAAAATTGAAAATTATAAGTGATCTTTTCCCCCAAAATCACAAATGGTAAAAGAAGCACAAGGTAAAATATCTCTGAGGTTTCAACTCCATAAAAATTGGCAAAGATAAAATAGATAAGAACAGTTAATGTTAGAGGGTTTCTGAAAAGATAAGCACTTTTATGAACTATTAGCTCAACATTCTGGATTCAATTAGGAATTAACCAAGAAGAGTAATTAAATCAGCTAGATCCTTTCCCCAGAATTTCCACTATTGGGTATATAACCCAAGGAAATAAATGCCAGAAACACAGATTTAAGAGACACCAAAATGCCCATAGATATTCCCTTTGTGGTAGAGAAGAAGGGGAAAAAATTGAATGTTCCTTGCTTTCCGGGATGATGTCATTTCCCTCCTTTATGTCCTTAGTGGCTAGAACATAGCCCAGGAAATAGTAGGCACTTAATCAGAAATTGTTAAATTGAATTCAAATGAAACAAAATGAAATTGAACAGAATAAAGAGTGTGGTCATAAATTGTAAAGGGGTTTGTCAATATTTGGTATATTAATGGAGAACATTATTTTAATGGGAGAAATTAGCAATGCAAAGAATTCAGAGAAACATGGGAAGATC
This sequence comes from Dromiciops gliroides, assembly GCF_019393635.1. Lineage (NCBI taxonomy): Eukaryota > Metazoa > Chordata > Mammalia > Microbiotheria > Microbiotheriidae > Dromiciops > Dromiciops gliroides. The sequence continues at coordinate 405,344,114 of NC_057861.1, forward strand.
TATATGAACTGATGCAGAAGACAATAAGTAAAACCAAGGGAACAATATACAAATAAATCTACAATGATAGAAATTGAAAGTTCAGTGAAAAGAATTTTAACTCTGAGCTAGTGAGACATTAAACAATGATACATACCTTACCCATTATGGCAGAGAAAAAGGGCTTTACTGGGACATAATATTTTATAACTTGTCAGATGTCATCAGTATCTCAGAAATTTTGCTTTATTGCTTTTATTTCTCAAAAGGGAGGAACTAAACTTGGAGAGAGAGGTTTGAAATAACTGTGATAAAAGATATCAGTACAACATATTTTAATGAGGAATGGGGCAAAAAGAAAAGTAACAATAAAATAAGCATTTTTTCCCTGTGTAATTTAAAATTCTAAATGTGAGTTCTAATCTGTTCCCCCAGTTTTGGGGAAAACTGACTAAAATCACTGATAAAACGAGTTTAGATTTTTAAAGGTTTATTGAAATATAGAAAGAGAAAGATTGAGAGCAGAATTCTTACAACCTCGCAATACTATCTTTCCTCAGCTCCTCTCTATCTTTCCCTGCTGTCACCACCAAGTCAGGAACCAAAAAGACAGTGCTCTTCACTCAGGCTCCACTTTCCTCCTTCCTGTCCCCTCCCAGAATGGGGAGGTTCTTCAAGCTGGTTGGTTGATTGGGCCGGAAGTTCAAAGTTTGTTTTAGATTCTGAGAACCATGCTTTCTTAAGTACTTTCAAGGACCAGCTAGATGTGCTTAGAATCTAGTCAACTACTAATCCAGTCAAATTAGCCAGTAATCCACTCAGGTGGGCTCCTGAGTATCTGCCAAATCTCATCTATCACATTCCATTATCTTGACATCCCTAAGCATTTTCTCTTTTTTTCTGGATATATCTTTGTTTAAAAAGCCCACAGCCTGGCAAAAACATTCTTTCAATGTTATTTACATTGGTGAAAACTTAAATAGTTGCATGTTGATTAACGAAAAATATGATAATCAGCCCACACACTTTATTAGGACACATAATGCATAATTTGTACCTTAAAAGCACCATTTGTTCACAAAGGTATTGCAGAATTATTGGTAAGTGCTATTTAATAACATTTTAGAATTGGAGTGATTATTAACAGAACAACTCAGAAATATACAAATAAAGATAAAAGCAAGAGAGGCAGTCTCTCAATGCATTTGGGCTCAAGATCATGATAGAAAGGTTCACAGTACTCATCAAAGACTTAACCATTTCCCTGAAGCTATATTTATAGGAGCCTAGTTTTTTAGGGACGTAAGAAAACTGAAAGGTCTTCTATTCAAACTCACATTTTAGAGGTAAGGAAACTGAGGTAGAGTGAATTGCATGAGGTCAACAAGTATGGTCTTTTAAAAGTTAGAGATTTGGAAATCATAGCCAGCTATTTACTCCAAATTTATGTATAGTGCCATTATACTTTGCTTTTAAAAGATAACTATTTTCATCCATTTTAGAAATAGGCATTCTCTATTTTCATAAAAAGAAACTCAATTTTTAAAATATCTTACCTATCCACAGTGGAAACACCACAATTCTCTTCTCTGGATCTTTTATTTCATTTCCTGACTGGAGCCAGGCTTCTTTGACTTACTACCCTGGGATGTTTTCCCATTCATTGCCTCTAAGGAATGGGGGGGGGGGGAGAGGGGGCTCGGCAGAGTCAGCAAATAGATAATCTGAATGATCTAGCACCTGAAATCTAGCCTCTTTTCTCTTCAACATCATTTGATGGCTTCTTCTAATTCCTTCTACTCTCTCCTCTCTCCTCTCTCCAATTTAATGTACTTCTGCTATTCATTTTGTACCAATAAATTTATTTTTTCTTTTTTGTTTTTGTTTTTTTGGTTTGTTTTCTTGCAGGGCAATGAGGTTTAAGTGACTTGCCAGGGTCACACAGCTAGTAAATGTCAAGTGCCTTAGGTCACATTTGAACTCAGGTCCTTCTGAATCCAGGGCCAGTGCTTTTTCCACTGTGCCACCTAGCTGCCCCCATAAATTTCTGATAATACATTTTAGGTGTCCTCTGCTTTCAGCTCTGCTGTCTGTTTTCTCTGTTCTCTTTCTTCTTGATCCTATTCTGCCTTATATTTCTTTGATTTGCCCCAAACAGCAATTTCCTATGACTAGCCTTACCCTTCTTGTTTGTATATACCTAAACATATTAAGGAGAACCTTGCATTACCATACCATTCATCCACCCATTTGTTCATTCATTTCAAGGACATTTTTAGCCATCTATAATGGCAATGAAGTGGTGTTGTGTTATATTATCAGGGCACTACTAATAATAAAGACTCAAAAGATAAGGCATGCATTGAGAGAGTTATAGTAGAGAGGAAAATACATATGTGAGATTTGTAAGAGAAATCCAAAGATCACATATGGAAGAAATAATTTCTGACTGGAGTGAGCTATTGCATCATCATAGCTCTGATGATATTAGAGCTGAGCCTCGAATAATGAGTAAAATTAGCATAAAAAGAAGTAGAAGGGAGGGCATTAAGATATCAGGAATAGAGTGAGCAAAGGCACATATTCAGGAACTTCACTTTGTGTTCAGGGGACACCTAGGAGACTGGTTTGACTGTAACATAGAATGGAAAAGAGAATAGTGTAGAGAAAGTTGAAGAGGACTAAAATATTTGAAAGCTTTGAATGTCAAGTGTTGGAGTAAGCTCTAATGCTTCTTCTCTCATTTGAAGTTCATTGCTAGGAAAAATGAGGCACTCAAAGTCATTGAACTGTTAACAAAAGGAGGTTTACTTTGTCCTAATAAAGAAAGAGTATGCAACAAGTATACAGTGGTACCAAACTTTACTGAGTATACCCCCCCATCTCTGTATGGAAACATCTAATCATCAGGGCAGAATATGGTGAAAGAGATAGTTACTCATAGACTCTTCAGAAATTCACCAACTCTGAAGAGTCCTGAGGTGTTTTTATGCTCTTAGGTTAACAAGAAGTTGAGTGAAAGAGAGGTGAGTCAGATCTCTGGAAAAAGAAGCCCTGTCACAGGAAGAAAGGAGGAAGAATTGGCCCATCCTATGTTGTGAGAGAAATGCTGGTAGAATAACCCTATCTTGCAGTGCAAAAAAAGGTGGCCTTTATTCAGTTGTCAAAAGGGACTCATCAAAAACTTGTTTTTGTTTTTATCATGAGAATAATCTAACCTTTCTCTTACATTAAGATACCTACAGGAGTAATGTGTAAAATGGATTGGGGGAAATAGGAACTATGAACAGAGACTAGACAGAAGGTTATTGCAGATATCTACAAGCGAGCTAAGGAGGACTTGCATGAGGGGAGCTAAAATGAAAATGCAAGGAAGAAATAGGTGCATAACTCACAGAACCTTAGTATGCTAGTAAAACAGATCAGCTGGAAGAGATGTGAGAAGCTATTTAATCCATGTCCTACTTGAACCGCCGCCCTGTCTACAACATACTTGAAATGGCCAGTGGTTATCTCATATTTGCTTCGAGACCGTAGTCAGTGGAAACTCTCTGCTTTCTGAGACATCCCATTCCACTTTGGGACAACTCCACTTGTTAGGAAGTCTTCTTTTGTCAATTGAAACACTGCTTCCTTTCAAACCCCATCTATTACTTCTATTTCTGATGACTGGGACCAAGCAGAACAAGCAACACATACTTAAAGACAGTTCATATGGCCATCTAAGTCTATTCTTCTCCAGGCTAAAGATCTCCAGATCCTTCAACTGACCTTCATATTCCTTACCTGATCTAGCTTGTTGCAAAAGCTCTCCCCTTTCTTGCAGCATTGAAGTTATTTACATATTACATGTCCCTAGTATAATGTTAGTTGCTTCAGGACAGAGATTTTTGTTCTGGTCTTTATGTCATCAGGAATACAAACAGTACCTTGTACATAAAAGCCACTGTGTGTGTGTGTGTGTGTGTGTGTGTGTGTGTGTGTGTGTGTGTGTGTGTGTTGGATAATGTATATGGAAAGGATCTCAAGCATTTTCATCATTCTGTTTGCCATCCTCTGGATGTTGACTAGCTTTCCAATATCTCTCCAAAACAATGTTCTCTAGAACTGAACACAATGCTCCATTTGTGTTCTGAACAGGCAAAAATGCAACAGGACTCTCCCCTTCCTAGTTCCTGAGGCTATGACTATCTTAAAGTAGCCTAATGCAATATGGCTTTTTTGGTGGGGAGAGATGTATTTAAGACCATGATGTTGATCTTATATAAACCCCAGATTTTCCTCAGATGAATTGCTATTTCTCTAGTTAAATCTCTTCCATCTTGTGCTTGCAAATTTAATTGTCTTCAAAACCAAGCTAAAGGCTTTACACTTGTTCTTATCAAATTTTATTTTGGTTATGGCCAACATTCTAGAATTGTGAGACCTTTTTAGATCTTAATTGTCATACAATAAAAGACTCCTTCATTTTGTGTCATCTAAAAATTTGATCTGCCATGCACTTATCTAAGTCATTGATAAAAATGTTAAACAACATTAGAGGGGGCAGCTAGGTGGCACAGTGGATAGAGCACTGGGCCTGGATTCAGGAGGACCTGAATTCAAATCCAGTCATACCCTTGACATTTACCAGCTGTGTGACCCTGGGCAAGTCACAACCCCAATTGCCTCACAAAACACACACAAAAACAAACAAACAAACAAACAAACAAACAAACAAAAATTAGATTCTGAACTCCATGAGGACAGGGGCTATCTTTTTCCTCGTTTTCTATCTCTAGCACTTAGCACAATATCTGGCACAAATTAGGTGTCAATAAATGTTTATTGATCAATTGATTGATTGAATAAGGCCTAGTATAAATCCTTGACTCACTCCACTGGAGTCCTTTTCCTAAGTTGACATCATTAGTTGACTATCTTTTGATCCAAAGATTTAATCAGTTCCAAATCTATCTAACTGAACAATCATTTAATCTGTATTTCTCCCTTCTACTCAAAAGAATTGTATAAAATCTATGTCAAATGCATGAACAAAATCTAGGAAAACTATTTCTACAGAATTCCCCTGACTACAAAATAGTAATCCATTTACAAAAAGAAAGGATGTTAATATTGAAAAATGCACAATGGATCTTTGTTTCTTACTGGCATTTTTTGCTGCAGAAATCTCTGACCAATGGTCAGTGGCTACTGTTGTCACCAAGATACCTGATGGCAGTATTAGAAAAAGTTAATGATTTCTGCTTCAAAATATTAAAAAATTGAAATTCACACAGCATGTAGTAGAATTGGATGCTAGGAGGTAAAGAAAATGAAATTAGTAAAGGCATAAAAATGATTTGCATTTTCCCTGGTTTTATTCTTCAAAGTACCAAATTAGCTTTAACATAAGTGACAAGTCATTTTTTTTTCTAACCTGAAACAACTAATTCTTCTGATGATGTCCCAAATAAGGAAGCCACTAACAAAAGGTGATCCATTTTTTTTTATTCAAGCCATTGAATTGTCTCCCAAAGAAACATTGAACTGCAATTTTTATCATCTTTTCCCCATGTTTGTGAGTCATTTTTGTACAGCAAAAAAGAGAGCTGGACTTGGAATCAGAGGACAAGTGTTCAAATTCTGGCTCTGTTTTTTGCTAGTTGTGTGAGCTTGGGTAAATTACTTAACTTTTATGACTTCTTTACTTATCTCTACAATGGAGGGAGGTGGTGATAGGAGTTATAAGATGACCTTCAACAACATTTCTAGTTCTAATTCTATGATTCTATGATGTTGGAATTAATTTCAGCATCTTATTACCTATAGCATTTCAACTGTCTGGTTTAACACCTTTCCAGAAATAAATTCACAATAGCCCTGATTCATTTCAACCTTTTGATAAAGCAGTACATTCTTTCTGTGCACAGAGAATGAAGAGCAAATTGTCTGGAGCCTATGACATGTACTTAGAAAGCATCATGTTCATGTTATTCAATCTTTTAAAAAAATACATATGGCATTAGAACAAAAGGTGAACGAGTTTTATAAATGAATATTTCCTTATAGAAAATACAACTGTCCCAGTTCAAGTTGATTCAAAAGTCAAGACTGAAGTTTCTCTACTTGAATTCTGAATTATTTAGAGAGAGATGTGGTCTTTATGCATGCATAAGCATCAAAAAGCTGCTCAGTGTTTTGAATGAATGTGCAGCATGATGTGTTCAAGGTATTGAAGTGTGTGAAAGATAATAAGTGATAAGTGTTATTAGAGAGAAGGCTGAGTATATCTTTAAAAAGATACTCTACAGGCAGGTAAATGTGTGCCTATGTATTTTGACCAAAAAAAAAATGATGGTTTGAAAAGTAACAATTTAGTGCATTAGTATTATGTGTTTTTTCTCTTCCAGGCATTTCATATGCTCTTGTATTTTTCCTTTGATCTGTTACAAGATGAAGAAGAAGAGAAAGACTGACAAACTAAAAGGGAAGGAATTGATTTTTCCAAAATAAAAAAAAAAAAACACCTGGAAGATATTCGTGATTAGGGAAGTAGCCAAAAGACTGTATGGTATAAATGGCTTCTTAGGTTAGTATCGTATGTATTTCTTCTGATTTGCACCCATCACAAATCTTTTATTCCAAATGATCTGTCTCTATCTAACTTTCTATATATCTATATGAAATAATATGTGTGAGGATCAAATCAACTATTCTGCCCCTCATTTTTTGATTCACATTTGAACAAATTCTATTCATAGTTCTACAAACTGTGTTCATGGTTAATATAGCTCACACTGTGCAGTGAGTTATTTTTTATAATATAAACTTAGCGTAATATCACTTATCAAACTCAAACAAAATCAAATTATCTTTGCAGAATACTATCAAAGGTCACTTCAAAATACCCAATCCATGTTTCCTTAAAATAGTTATAGTTAACTATAGATTATCTTGAGGCATCTTAGCTCTCTTGTCCTTTAAGCCAAAAATACTAAATTAATTTGCAGATGTAATATTACCAATCATCTCTTGAAGGAATATTTTATATCACTCAATAATAAAATTTTTTAATTTACTTGGAAGAATGGAAGACTTAAGGAAAATGATAAACAAAAATAGCAATGAGGGGCAGCTGGGTGGTGCAATGGATAGAGCACTGGCCCTGGATTCAGGAGAACCTGAGTTCAAATCTGAGCTCAGACACTTAACACTTACTAGCTGTGTGACCCTGGGCAAGTCACTTAACCCCAATTGCCTCACCAAAAAAAAATAGCAATGAAGGGGAAAATTTACTTCCAGACATCAATTTTTATTACAAAGAAATCATCATGATTATTATTCTACTAGTATAAAAAATGAAATATAGCTCCATGGAACAAATTAGGTAAGACTAGATCAGCTAAAATTGAACTCAACAACCCATTATCTGATAATCACAAGAACTGAAATCAATTAGTTAAGAAATCTGTATTTCACAAGAACTCCTGACAAAATTTAAACACACTCCAAGATAAATTAGGTTTGGATTAACATATTTAAGCATATACGAACAATAAACTCAAACTGGATGTATGACATAAAAATTAAAGATCATACCATAAAATAATAAGGAAGGGTAAGAGATCTGAAGTTTTTGACAAATATACTCAGGGAGAAAAAAATTAATCAGATGAGGGGTAGAAGTTATCTTAAAATATAGAATACAAATTTCAATTACATGAAAAGTAAAAGCATTTGCCACAACAAAATCAATATAACTAGGATAAGAATGGAAGATAAGAATGCCTGGAAAAAAAATTGTATGTGTTTCACATGTCTGTAGTAAAAGTATGATATGCTAGATATATAGGGAACTGACACCAATATTGTTTAACACAAACAGTCCTTCCCAATGGATAAGTGGCAAAAGAATATGAACAAATATTATTTTAAATAGTTGCAAACTACTAACTACTATCTGAAAGACTATTACATATCATTAATAATAAGAGAAAGGTAAAAGAAAACAAGTGTTAAGTTGTGCCTCACACTGAGCAAATTTCCAACAATGAAGAGAGAAGAGTATAGTAAGTATTGCAAGGGTTAAGCAAAGACAGGCATTCTCTTTGTGGTGTTCTGAACTAATCTACTCATTCTTTTTTTTTTCTAATAATAAACATTTTTATTGTTTTGAATTCAAAATTGTATACCTCCTTCCCCGCTTCCCATCTCCCCTTCACTGAGTTGGCAAACAATCAGATATAGGTTATACATGTGTAATTATGTGAAACATTGACATATTAGTCATTTTGTATAAGAAAACATTAATAAGAAAAATGAAAGAAAGTGAAAAATAGCATGCTTCATTCTGTGTTCCATCAATATCAGCTCTTTCTTTGGAGGTGGATAGCATGCTTCACCATTAGTCCTTTGGGATTGTCTTGGATCATCATGTCGCTGAGGATAGTTGTTATTCATAATTCTTCATCATACAATATTGCTGTGTCTGTGCACAATGTTCTCTTGGTTCTGCTCACTTTCCTATGCATCAGTTCATACAAGTTTTTTCCAGACTTTTCTAAAATCATACTACTCATTATTTCTTATAGCACAATAATATTCCATCACCATCATATAGCACAGCTTGTTTAACCATTCCCCAATTCATGATCACTCCTTTGATTTCCAATTCTTAGCCACCCCAAAAAGAGCTGCTATAAATGTGTTTTTACAAATAGGTCTTTTTCTCTTTTGGAGTACGTCTTTGGGATATAAGCTTAGCAGTGATGTTGCTGAATCAAAGGGTATGCACAGTTCTATAGCGCTTTAGGCATAGTTCCAAAGTGCTCTCCAAAATGACTGGATCAGTTCACAACTCCACCAACAAATTTAGATTTAGATTTAGATATAGACATAGATAGATATAAAACTTACAGATGCTTTACTTAACGGGCCAGAATCATATATATATATGAACTGTTTCAATGTTTAGTTTCACTTTCCTGTCACCAGATATTTAATTCTGTTTCTGGTGTAGTGTTTCTTTAGCCATGCTAGGAGAGGCTGATTAAAGAGTATGCTGATTGGGGGTAAAGTTGGGTGGTACAGTGGATAAAGCACTGGCCCTGGATTCAGGAGGATCTGAGTTCAAATCTGGCCTCAGACACTTGACACTTACTAGCTATATTACCCAGGGCAAGTCACTTAACCCTCATTGTCCTGAAAAAAAAAAGTATGCTGATAAAGGCATGCCACAGAATTTTAACTCAGGTGGGCTTCCAAAGCCCTCTACCAACACTTTTACTACTTGGTAACCATCAAGAAAAAATATGCCCTAAATCTTCCACAGCATATTAGAAATTTATTAAACTCTGAGGACCCTTAGCTGAATCTATGATTCCTAAGTGCCCCTGAGAAGAGCAGTCTCTCAATTTGATCTAAAATGAACAAGAACTGCATCAGTAATATCAAGGAGAAGGAAAGAATTCACCAATGAAAACCATTGTTTAAGAAGGGGAAAGGAGATTATCAGGGAAATATTATATAATTCAACGAATGTCCTTTGTTTTTTTTGAGGGGGGTGTTAAATTTTTTGGTGAGGCAATTGGGGTTAGGTGACTTGCCTAGGGTCACATAGCTAGGAAGTGTTAAGTGTCTGAGGCCTGATTTGAACTCAGGTCCTCCTGACTCCAGGGCTGATGCTCTATCCACTGCGCCACCTAGCTGCCCCAACAAATGTCTTTTGTGATCTTGAATAAGAAATTGGATGATATGTCCCCCTAAATTTTTCTAATATGTATTACATTGAATTAGTTAGTGACAAAGCAGTGTAAATACATTCTTTGGAGCCTGAGCACAAATTAGTCCTTAGGTAGAAGTGAGTTCTTAAATAAGGTATTCAGTCTCTTTTATTAAATTGCAACTTCAGAGTAATAAATCATACTCAGTAACCAACCCAAGATGAAGCCTTGCCCAAGTAAGTGATGAATCATTGTAGCTGAAGATGCTGATGATATCTAGGCAGACTGACCTGAAAGAATGAGACTCTTTGAATGTCATCTTCCTTGGGGCCAAAGTCATTATTTAGTCCAGAATTACTGTCGGGGAGCATTAGGTCACTGGAAGATTATAGTCCTCTAAGTATAAAGAAATATATTTGAAAACATAGAAAGCAACCAAGAATTACATAATAACAAAAGTTGAAAGTGGGGAAGATCCTAAGCAATATTATAGTCCTACCCATACAGGAAAGGAACCTATCATAACAAACCTGAGTAGCATTTCCCTAGCCTCTGTTTGATGGCCTCCAAGGAAGAGCAGTGTATCATGCCCCAAACCATTTTGAGTAAAGTACTTCATTCCAAACTCTAATTGATTCATATCAAAATTTTAAGGGTCCAGAGTATATCTGTTGTTATCATTAGTATTAACATTTTTTTTTATCTGAAATGGGAATTCATTGGTGTAAGAAACAACCCATGAGGAACTTCCTTTAGCAATGAAGGTTAGTATCTGCTTTGCAAATTTTATTTTTAAGAATTGCCTGGAACCATGACAGGGTAAGTTACTTACCAAACAGACCATAGTTGGTCTGTTGTAACTTGTCTTCATATGTAGCAGGACATGGAGTTCCACAGTAAGATTAGTGAAAAACCTTCTGCCACCTCATCTATTCTTAGATTCATAGGAATAGTTTCATCACAGTGGCTAGGCTAAAAATTTAAGCATTTGTATTGCTAGAGGCCAATTTGTTCAGCATTTCAGGGTTCCTATCAGACATCTACTGCTACTGTAGTATATTCAGGGTACCAAGAGTCTCTGCTATACATTACTCAGGCTATTGTTCCCCTCTTCTGTTGTTATTCATACCCCAACCCCCCCATATAGACAATAGTTTGAGCTTGATGATGTCATCATCACCACCACCATCATCAATTATATCATGTATTAGTTGTAAACTGAGTCACAAAATTTTCCATAAGATCACAGATCTATTGCAATATTAGGGTATTACATTTTAGAATACATATTTTGTTGATACTGTAATGATTGGATTGATGCCTCCTGCTGGAGACATACTGTAGGAAAGCTCCAGCATGAGGAGAGGGCCTCTGAGGGCAGGACCATGCGTCTTTTCTTTGGCGTCAGGAAGTGACATTTGCTTGTGGGAGGAAGAAGGGGGAGGCTGGCGCACTGGCTCACTCTCTTTCCTCAGGACTCCGGTGGAGAAGGGAGTGAGAAATGCACTCTCCTTTTAATAGATAGATGAATCTAGGCCTTTCTTTTTCTCTTCACCAAATTCTTATTCTCCTTAATAAATGCTTAAAAGTCTAACTCTTGCTAAAGCTTTTAATTTATTGGTGACCACTCATTAGATATTTTAGACAGACTAGCTAGAATTTCAGCCCTTACAGTACCTTTTGTCTTTAAATCAGTCATTTCCTCCTCTCCTCCATATTGAAACCCTCCTCATAAGAACAATAAAAAGTAAAGTTATCTTAGATGATACCTGTCTATTGTAAGGGCCAAATTTTAATTGGGGAGTGTTAGGCTGCTCACTGCAATATTGGGGCAAGGAAGGAGATTAACAGCCTCTTTCAAAAACAGAACAGGGTTTATTAAGAAGAATGAACTTAAAACATAAGCTTAGTAGATTTAAGGGAAAGGGGGAAAAAAGGAATGGGAGAAGGAAAATAATACAACCTGAATCACACAACCACCTGGGGCTCAGCAGAATATGCAGCTGCATCCCTTCTCTTTCCAGCTCCAATGCCAGAATGGCAAACCTTCTCCCTTCTCCTTCCCAGCAGACCCCAGGCTGCACACAAACAGCCCCAAGATAATTGGCTGGCAGCCCTGACTGACTACCCTCACTGGGCTTCCAGTCATTATAATTTTGCCAGGCCCATGTAGGTGTGGGAGAGTGGTGATGATTTGAGCTGCACTATGGCTACAGCCAGTGGATAGAGCACCTGAGCTCCAGGTCAGTGTGTGAGCCCAGTTGTTTTTTAATTCTAGTCAAAAGATAGGGTCATTAAAAATCTCAAATTACAATTAATTCTTTACACTATACATGTAATTTTCTTTTCTAGGTATCTCTCATCACTGTGCTCAGATGAAGGAAGTATGATTACAAGTTCATCTAGACCTTAGAGGGGTTTTTTCAGTGCTCAAAATTCAAGATCCTGTTTTCATTTACATTATGGTAATCATTTGTGAATATTTATTTCTTGTTCTGCTTACTTTATCATGCATCAGTTCATACACATCTCACTAAGTTTCTCTGAATCCACCATGTTCAAAATTTCTTGCAATACAATAATGCAACACAATAATTTAATAGGATAAATTCATAGGCTATTTTTTTCCTTGGTGACTATTTAATTGATCAGTACCCACTTTATTTCTAGTTCATCCCTACCACAAAGAGTTGTAATATGAGTATTATGTTACTTTATAGAACTTTGCTTCTTTCATTTCATTATTTGAAATATATAAATATGTATATATATGTTCATGCATGCATACATATATAAGCACACATACATACATAAACACACACCACATCAGATATTGGGAATTTGGGGTAAAAAATGTAAGGGGAGCTTAGTCTATTCTCTTAGAATAGAAGTGACAAACTGTTATTTACATAGTCTGATGGGTTTGGCTTCAGGAAAACCAGATTTCAAACCTGATTTGTCACACCCATTAGCTCAACAACTTTAACCAAGGCACTCAACTTCTCTGTGTCTTAAGCACCTCTCTAGGCTTCATCAGCCAAGTCCTAATGTTGCTTGGTAGAAGAAGTTCTCTATCTGGGTGAAATCAGTCAATCAAAAAGCATGTATTAAAAACATTTGCTAAAGTCAGCTACTATACTTAAGCACTGAAATTAAGGTATTTAGAAAAATATAAGCAAACATCTTTCTTTTAGAGCACTTAATATTCTTCTTCAAAAGAATAATGAAGTTTTAAGAGCCCTTAAAAGCTTTTCCTTTTTAATGACTAGAGAAGTAAGATTGAACTTTTGATATAGAAAATATTACTAATATGCTATTTTATTTTGTTTTTAAACTCATCCTTTATTACCACTAAAATATTCATCCTTATGGTTCTACATATATATATATATAAAATTAAAAAAAATTTTTTTGCCAAAATGACCTTAAATCTTCACATACCTAAAAGTGAAAATCTGGATAAAGTAGCCCTTGAAGCACTCTCTTCACTCCAGTGCTTACTTTTCCCTTTTATCGGGTAAAGATGAGATTTTTATGAGTAGAGGAAATGGCTCTGAATGTAAGGGGAGATGAGAATAGCGAAAGCATTCATTTTCTCCTGGTGGCCTCTCAACTCAGCAAATTCAAGCAGTATGTCATCTGGCATATAGCAGCCTTTATATTTTTACTTATGCATCAAAGATGACATATGTAACATCACACAGTAACATGAAACTATAGGTCATATCCTGAGCATTTTCCAAATGGGTACAAAGAAGAGCCAAAAAACATATGGGTATATGTCAGTGGGAAGGTTCCCAGGCAGAGGGGAAAACTTCACTCTCCTAGCAGATGGTGGATTCTCTTCTAATAACGAGCTTCCCAATGCCTGAGCTGCATATGATAGAGTCAGATATTGGCAACAAGTTTTATCTTTGTAGCAAGATGGCTCTAAATGTTGGCCAATAGCTTCATTTATTTCTTCTATGAAAGTAGAACATGCTTGACTCAGAGTCAGGAAGACTTGAGTTCAGTTCCTGGCTCTAATGTTTGCTAGATGTGTGATCATGAAAAAGATCAGATGTTCAATTCAATGTGTGTATATATAGAGATATGTGCATGTGTAAATATACATATATATATATATATATATTCATAAATCAAGAGACAAAGCAGTTCTTCCTATACTACTGAGTGTACCTTTCACATCATTAAACAATTCATAGGCCTCTTGTTCTCAATCAATCAGTATACAACCATTTATTATGTGCCTAGAAGAATGTAAGCTTTGGGCCTACCATAGAGCTCATTGTTTAATTGGTTTGTTGATATGTGCGAGTGACTGTGCTAAGTTCATATATTGATTCTGACTTGTATATTTACTTTTGTTCTTGAACAAAGAGGTAGGAGGCAGCAAGGTTTAGTGAACAATTTAAAGTTAGAAAAAATAAGGTTTTAAGTCTTGCCTCCAACATTTACTAGTTGTAGAATCACAAGTAAGTCATAATATGCTAAAGCCTCATTTCCTCATATTAAAAAGGATAAAAGTATCAAATGGCATAATGTGTTTTTTTAAGTGAGGCAATTAGGGTGAAGTGACTTGCCCAGGGTCACATAGCTAGTAAGTGTCAAGTGTCTGAGGTTGGATTTGAATTCAGGTCCTCCCGAATCCAGGGCTGGTGCTCTATCAACTGCACCACCTAGCTGGCACGGGCATAATGTATTTTTTAAATTTTCAAAGGTTAGAACTATGTAAATGTAGAATGATATTATTTCTCTCACATACAGAAAATGATAAGAGAACTTGTATTATCTACCTTCAAGGGCTTTGTAAAGAAGCATTTTGTAAGTATTAAATCACTATGTAAGATTTTTTAGTAGGGCTAGTCATAATTAAAAATAATTAATGGGGCATCTAGGTGGTGTAGTGAATAAAGCACTGGCCTTGGATTCAGGAGGACCTGAGTTCAAATCTGGCCTCAGACACTTGACACTTACTAGCTGTATGACCCTGGGCAAGTCACTTAACCCTTATTGCCCAACAAAAAAAAAAATTGCTTACCACAGCAAGGTCACAAATGATAGAATGACTTACTATAGCATGGATGTTGACTGTGCTTAAGGTTTCCCATTTCTTTTAGATTATGTCTACCTGACAGGTTATATAGAGAAATGAAAAGAAATGTAAACTTTCCATCAAAATATGTAACTTCCAACTCCACCAATTACCAACAAGCCACCTAACTCTTCTGAGCCTGTTTTATTATCACCAAAAAGGTGATAATAACACCTCTCCTATCTATTGTATAAGTTAGTTTGGGGATACACATTTATATAATTTAAGTGAAAATGCTTAGTAAATTATACAGCATAAACAAATATGACAAAAAATGCAAACAGATAATTTTGGAGCTGTTGAAACATGCTATTGATGTAGCTTTGTATTGGTCCAACCATTCTTGAAAGCAATTTGGGACAATATGAAGAAAGTGATTAAAACATATGCATTCTGCTACCTAGATATCACATTACTCCCAAGGAAGTCAATGACATAAAGAAATGACAAGAAAATGAAATTTAAGGAATAAGGATTGATAAAATAAAAGCAAAATTATCATTTTGTGAAAATGACATAATGGTATACTTAGAGGAACTTAGAGAGTCAACTAAGAAATTAATTATAACAAGATATAACTTCAAAAAATGAAAATATATAAAATAAATTCACATAAATCATGAAAATTCCACATAATATCAATAAAACTGGAAGGAATAGATAAAAAGTGAATTTCCATTTGAAATCACTATAGAATACATCAACTACTTGGGAGTCTACCTACCAAGATATACGTAAGACCTATAAAATGCAAATTATTTTTAAAACTAATTAAAATGTTCCAGTGGTATTACTCTTATAAATGAAGCTGATCAATAACTAGATTTTTCTTCTGTTATATGGAGATTTTAGATCCAATCTCATTCATTGGTGTCCCTCCCTAAAGAATAGAGGTGACATTCAACCAATGCATTTAGACTCAGAAGGCCACCAGATGTGACCACGCACTTTGTCTATTAAAGATTGGTTATCTACACAATCTTTATTCAACAGATAACCCCATTTCCATTCTTTTTTTGGTTGCTTCTCATAGTTCAAAATGGAATGAAAGTTTGGAAAATTTAAAGAAGGCTAAAATGATAGCAATGACCATGGCGTTACCAAAATAAAACAAAACAAATAAAACAAAAACAAAAACATGAGGCTAGATTTATGATTTTATTGCTCTAAAATGAAGTTGAAATAAATGACCAGTTGCTAATTGGGAAGTATATCTGTGTGTATATGTATTTAAATCTATATTCTTATATGACCATACATGATTGTTCTCAGAAAGCTTGTGTATTTTAGGATTTCTTAAGACCCTGCTTTACTACAAGTTAAATGTAGAATATAATTGCTAACTGCAAGGCATAATGTTTATAGAATATGATAGTTATATTTTCCTACTTCAGCAAAGTGAGTAGCTATTTATACTACCATGATGTCTGATTTAGTAGAGACTGATTAAGTATGCAGAAAATGAGCAGAAGCGAGTAGAAGCTTTTGGGGAAATTTCTGCTAACTGGTAGAGAGTCAGAAAGTCACTCCCTACCTCTCCAACTGCCTTCTACCATAATTTCGTATTTTTCTACAGCAAAACAACAACAACAAATAAACACAATCCCAATACCTAAATGATGGGGGCAGTATTTTTTTTTTTGTATTTGGACCGAACCTCCTCAAGTTTGGGGGAAAATGAATAATAATTAAGATTTTTATCTCCCATCTCTGGTCCCTGTAGTAGTAAGAGGCTAATGTTTAAATATAAATTACTTGTTAGTCTTCGTTGTGTGTGTGCACAGAGCTAATTGTCTGGATAAAACTTTTTTTTTCCCTAAGCAAAGTACCCCCAATATTGGTCTACATGAGTGTATGAAGAGGATTAAAGAAAATAAGTACCATAAAATATTTGTGTATAGCAAGAGTTATAATGATACAGAGCTAAAGATAGAAAGAAGTTGAAATAGTGAAAAATGTAATATTTTGACACTATGATTATTTTTTAAATGTTTGTGAATTAACTTTTGGGTTTCCCATTCCCCCAAATAACCATTTTTTTAAAAATATCTTGAAAGTAACTAGAAATATATACCCTCTATAGCAATTATCCACAAACTGTCAATATTGTTTCAATTCATGGAATGTAAAGCAAATGGTTCTATGTGAGTTGAGGATTCCACGAATGATTATTTTCCATATTACATAGAGTATTTTTCTCTTATTAACAACTGACAGCTTTGTAATAATCTGTTTTGACAGTATTTACAAAGAAATATTGTGTTAAATATTTTTAGACATGAGAGAGTATGGACATATGGATACAGTTGTGTGTGTGCCTCGCCTAATTATATGCATTATACAATTTGCCATTGTTGGGGACCATCTTCCATTCATTTAATAATGTTTTTGCAAATTGGCAGATAGCATTTGGGCTAAAATACACACAGGATTTTTGCAATGAAAAAAAAAAGTCCTCTGCCTTTTCTCTAGTGTGGAGCAATTTGTCAAGTAATTAGCCAACCTAATTAAATTTTTGTAGCACTAATCAAACGAATATGCTAAAATAGTCTTTGCACAGCCAGTTTGCTGTCTGCCTGCATTTAACTTGATGGTTTGAAAGGGGCCCTACTCTGTCTGCCACTCCACTTAATCACCTAATTTGCATTTTATATTGGTAAATCAAATTAAGCACCAGTGGCTTTTAGTATGATTGACTGTGGTCAGGGCTGTTCAGATGGGACTTTTTCACAGAAAATTAGGCACATTTTAATATGAGTAAGGCTGTACTTTCTGTGTTCAGCAAACTACATTCACTCAGCTAATTAAAAGTGCTTGTTCCTTTTCTACCCCCAGCATATGATAGATTTATCCAGCTGGTGGGTCCATTTTCTTTTGTACAATTTCTTGATGGAGGTTTTTGTCCTTAAATATAATAAAATTGTCTAAACAACACTTGAGTACAATTTGGATGAATCTTATATACAATATTTTATAGAAACCAATTATCATAAGAGATATATGCACATGTATGCAGTTTAAGGAACATACAAGGACTTGCAAGTTTTATTTTATCTGGTATAGGGAATATGAAGCAGGAACTTTATTCCCAGGAAATATCTCATGGTTAGAACATTATTAATAATGATCAATGCTGATAAATCAAGATAGATGCCAAATGAATTTTTCCAGTTTTGCTTTGGTTTGTTTTTTCTTGGAAAGAGTAAACATTTTTTAAGACTAAGAAAATCACTATTGCGGCAGTAAATGCAATATTCAAAAATTTTAAAGTCATTGTTGAAAGTAGATATGCCCTGCACATATAAAATAATATTAACTCACTTATTTCCAAAACAAAAAATAAATCATTTATCTCTTCAGAATAAAAAAATTGAAGTGCCATAAAATTTTAAGATTTTAGCAAAGACATTTATTTATACATCAGAATATATAATATTTGGCACAAAGATGGTTCCCTTTTGTTATTTATTTATATAGTGGCAGTTTAATATATGTTATATAAAAAGCTTAGTTTGATTTATGTTCATTTAACTCAGAGATACAAAAAGAGCAAAAGTAATCAGTCACATACAAAATTCCGAAAAAATTGTTTTGTAATTATTTTTAGAGTAAAGTTATGCCTACATTTTTTTCAAAGTTAATACTTTCATCTGTTGCCATCTGCAGTTGAGACCCTAGGTTTATTTAATAAAGTTGGCTTTTGTAAGTGTGAAGAGGAGGGAAATAACTCGGCATACAAAGAAGGATCTTGCAGATATTTAATACAACTATTATTTAAAACAAGAAAAGAAATAATCCCCCCACACTAATTTTACTATTAATACTATTGCACCTAACATTTTCTTGACAAAGATTCAAAATAAATACATTCAATAATACTCTATGTGAAGCTATCTTGAAACTGGTCTTTGGGATAATTCTTTAATTGCAAAATACAAGGGTAGTATGGAAGAGGTGAATTTAAATATGGCAATTAGCAGGGGCAACCTTTAATTTTCTGTTTTATTTTAATTAAAGTAATGGTGCATAGGACCTGAAGCTTTGGCTCAAAGTATAAATGGGAAAAAAAAACACACAGAACTGAAAAGAAACTCAGGAGATTACTTCTTCAGTCATCTTGAAGCATAAACTATCACACAGTACTATCCAACCTCTTCTTAAAGATTCAATAACAAAATTCAAAAACACTTGCCATTGTTGTTTACATTTGTAGTAAAAACAAACAAATTTCTTAAATCCAAAAAAACCCAAAAGCTTCTTTCTATAGGTTAAGCCTATCTTCTCTCATTTAAGTTTTCATTGGAACTAAGCAACAACTATCCCATTGTCTTCCTTATAATTGATTTTAAGCTTTTAATAAATGGTTTGTCATTCAATCATTAAATTAACACTTTAAGATGTGCAAAAGTTATTTCCCCACCATAATACTATGGCTATTACTCCTTTTTAAAAGGTGAGGAAACTGAGTCTTAGAAAGGTTGTGACTCTTCTAGAATTTTACTGTTACTAAGCAGCAGAATTGATACTTAAAACACGGCTCCTCTTGACTTCAAGTCCAGAGTTCTTTCTAATGGTTGCTACTTTCATATTTAAAGAGAGTTACAAAATATTTTATAATTTGCATGTTTTTATCTCCTAGGTCTAATACAATAAGCCCACTCATTGTATCACTATCTTTATTGCTTGTGTTTTATACCATTAATTTTATAATCTGCTCTGAATACTTCTTTATTTGTTTTTATTGGATGTAATAGATTCACATTCTTACAGATGTAAGTATTCCTTCCAACAATTGTATATCACAACTGTTAAGGGCTAAAATTCTAGCTAAACTGTCTAAAATATCTAGTGAGTGGTCGCCAATAAATTATAAGCTTTAGCAAGAGTTAGACTTTTAGGCATTTATTAAGAAGAATAAGAATTTGATAAAGAGAGAAGGAAGGCCTAGATTCCTAAATATTAAAGGGAGAGTGCATTTCTAGCTCCACTCTTCAACAGAGTTCCCAGGAAAGAGCCCGAGACAGAGTGCTAGTCTCTTCCTTCTTCCTCCCACTACCCAACGTCACTTCCTGATGCCAAAGAAAAGACTCCTGGTCTTGCCCTCAAAGACCTTCGCTTCATGGGCGGAACTCTTCTACAGTAAGTCTCCAGCAGGTGGTGTCATTCCAATCGTTACACAACCATCCAAACTTGCCAATATCAGGCCTCTCTTATCTATATCCTCATATAAATTCACCACACAAGGTCCAAACAAAGTATAAATGAAGCTCCTTTAGCTGTTTTAAGATTATATAATTAACAGTGGATCATGCATGCCATCCAATTAAGCTGCATGCTATCTTGTACGTAAATAGTCATTTGCATGTTGTCTCCCCATATTTGAGATCCTTGAAGGCAGGGACCATGTATTATTTTTCTTTATTTTGCTTTATTTGTTTTTCCTTTCTTTTTTTATCTTCAACACAGCAGTTCCTGGCATGTAGTTAGTACTTAACAAACATTTGTTGACTGACTGACTGGGTTGTACATTGATTTTCCTTTACTCTTCTACATGACCAGTTCTACATTTTTTCTGACTGCATCCTTTACATAATCTCTCCCATGCAATTCCAGATTATACTGAATTACATTCTGATCATACCTATTTTGTGCTTTCCTATTTGGTTGATCTTTACCTCCAATTTTTTTAGAAAATGTAGTATTGAATTAATTGATGGCATAAAATATTGCCAAAAGTATATTGGTTTTAACCAAGGCATTTTTTTTTTGGATGGGCAATAAGGGTTAAGTGACTTGCCCTGGGTCACACAGCTAGTAAGTGTCAAGTGTATGAGGCTGGATTTGAACTCAGGTCCTCTTGAATCCAGGGCCAGTGCTTTATCTACTGTACTACCTAGCTGCCCCAAGAATATTGTTTTTTAAATGCTCCTTCATAGCAGAAAAAAGTGGGAAATCAAAAAAGAAAATTGCGCAATTTCATAGCAGCAATCTAGTCCAGGCTTTTCTCGTCTGTTCAGTTTAAAGATCAGCCCAATGTTCATTAGCACAATCTATCCAGGACTGATGGACAAGATCAACAGCCAGTATATTTCAGTGGTCACCGAACATTTTTTTAATAATACACAGCATAGGACTTCTGGGGCGGAGCCATGATGGCAGAGGAAAGGCACTGAGCTCCTGAACTCATGACATGATCCCTCCAAAAAATATCCAAATAAGGACATAGGAAAATGCCTGGAGGAGCGAAACTCAGAAGAAAGTGCTGAAATCATCTTCTAACCAAGAACGGCTTGGAAGGTCAGAAGGAGGGAGCTGCTGTGCTGATACAGGAGCCGGGCCCAACCCCACAGTCACCCTGACAGAAATCCAGTCTCAGAAAGTCCTCACCAGAGAAGGAGATCCCCAGAGCCTCTGAATTAGCTGAAGCACCAGTGTCATCTGGAACTAAGCTCACAGTCTGGTGAGTGGGTTGAGCCCTGGGCAGGGGAGAGACTACAGGGGTCTATGCTGGTGCTAAGGCAGAACTTGGATTTTACCCCTACCAGGTGGTAGGCTCGAGTAGAAGTGGCCCAGGTGGGGGAGGGGCACAGGCTTGTCAGAGCTAACAACCACAACACACAAAGCTGGTTGATTGGCAAGTTGGTCTGGGGTCATCTAGGACCAGGAAACAGGCCAGGTGAGGGAAGAACCTGATTCTCCTTAAATCATACTACCTGGAACTTCTTAAGCTTGGGATACTGCAGCCTGGAAACAGTGCCCAACTTTAAGGAGCTAAAAGTCTAGTAAAAGAAAGGCAAGATGAGCTGAAAGAGAATGGTGAGGACCATAGGAAGTTTCTTCAGTAACAAGGAAGACCAAGGGGCACCCTCAAAGGAAGATGTCAACATCAAGGCCCCTATATCTAAAGCTTCCAAGAAAAATACAAATTTGCCTCAGACCATGGAGGTGCTCAAAAAGGACTGAAGATAAAATTTGAGAGGTAGGGGAAAAAATGGAAAGAGAAATGAGGGTGATGTAGGAAAGACATGAGAAAAAAGTCAACAGCTTGAAAAGTCAAATGGAAAAAGAGGTACAAAAGCTCTCTGATGAAAATAATTGCCTAAGAATTAGGATTGAACAAATGGAAGCCAGTGACTTTATGAGAAACCAAGACACAATAAAGCAAATCCAAATGAATAAAAAAATAGAGAGCAATGTGAAATATCTTCTGGGAAAAACTGCCAACCTGGAAAATAGGTCCAGGAGAGATAATTTGAAAAATATTGGTCTACCTGAAAACTATGATCAAGGAAAGAGCTTAAGACACCATCTTCCAAGATATTCTCAGGGAAAAATGCCCTGAAATTCTAGAAGAAGAAGCTAAAATAGAAATGGAAAGAATCCACCAATCACCTCCAGAAAGTGATCCCAAAAAGAAAACTCCTAGGAATATTATAGCCAAATTCCAAAGCTCTCAGGTCAAGGAGAAAATGTTGCAAGCTGCCAAAAAGAAAGAATTCAGGTACTGTGGAGCCCCAGTCAGCATAGCACAAGATCTAGCAGCTTCTACATTAAAGGACCAGAGGGCATGGAATATGATATTCCAAAGGGCAAAGGAAATGGGATTACAACCAAGAATCACCTACCCAGCAAAACTCAACATTATCTTTCAGTGGAAAAAATGGGACTTTAATGAAAAAGAAGACTTTCAGATATTTGTGATGAAAAGACCTGAACTGAATGGCAAATTTGACTTTGAAATACAAGACTGTAGAGAACCATTAAAAAAAAAAATTGGAGCTGGGGGACATACCTGGGGTTGTACAGTGGGTGATTGTCTTGTGTCTGAGGCCAGGTTTTGGCTGGGATCCCCCTGGGTCCAGGGGTGATGATTTGTCCACTATGTCACTTAGCTAGATGATAACATCTTTAGGGTTAAATTGAGGGGTAAAGGGAATTCATTGATGGAGGGGGAAGGGCAGAAGCAAAATCCTACATGAAAGTAACAGGAAAAGGCTTATGGAGTGGGGGAAGAGATGGGAGAGGAGCAGGGCAGTAAATTAATTTTACACTCATCAGAAAAGACTCAAAGATCTTAAATTCATCAGAGCTGCCTCAAGGAGGGACTAACAGACACACCCAACTGGGTGGAGTAATCTATTTAATCTGGGCAGTAAATGAGCCTAACACTCATCAAAATTGGCTCAAAGACCTCAATCTCATTAGAATTGGCTCAAGGAGGGAATAATGTACACACTCAGTTGGGTGGAGTAATCTCTATAACTCTGCAGGAAAATAGGAGGGGAAAGGGATAAAGAGAGAGGGGCAAAAGAAGGAAGGGCAGAGTGGGGGAGGGGACAGACAGAAGCAAATCCCTTTTGAAGAGTGATAGGATGAAAGAAGATGGATAATAGAATAAATATCATGGGGAAGGGAATAGGATGGAAAGGAAACAGTTAACAATAGTAATCATGAAAAAGAGAAAAGGGGGAAAAATTGTACAAAAAATATTTATAGCAACTCTTGGTGGAGGCTAAGAATTGAGAATCAAGGAAATGTCCATCAATTGAGGAATGATGGAAAAAGCTGTGTTATATGATTGTAGTGGAATGGACTTGTGCTACAGGAAATGACAAACAGGATGATCCCCGAAAAACCTTGAAAGACTAATGAACATCTATGTATAGTGAAGTGAGCACAGCTGAGAGGACATTGTGCGTAGTGACAGCAGTATTTTTCAATGAGTAATTGTGAATGACTTAACTACTCTCAGCAGTGCAATGATCCAAGAAAATCCCAAGAAACTAATGAGGAAGCTTACTATGCACCCCTATAGAAAGAACTGATAAAAAGAACACTTGTGGATTATACCTATATAACCTGATAGCGATCTTGTGGAGGGGGGAGGAAAGGGAGGGAGGGAGGGAGGGAGAAAAATTTACAATTCTAAATCTTATGAAAATGAAGGTTGAAAACTACCCTTACATGTAAATGGAAAATGAAATAAATGTTTTTTGACAGTGAAAAAACAAAATTTAAAAAAAAAAGAAGCATGGGGAAAAGAAGTAATGTGATAAAGAGCAACATTATAAAACCAAACAGCTTTGAAAGACTTAACAACTCTGAACATCTCAATGACTAACCTAATTTCATAGGACTGATGATGAAGCATGCTCTCCATCTCTCTCCTGAGAGATAAAGGACTGAGCACTGAATGAGACATAGTTTTGGATATGGACAATGTAGCCATTTATTTTTCTTAACTGTTTATATTTTTATATAGGTTGTTTTTCTTGGATTTCATGGGAGATGGGTGGGACAGAAAATGGGTTTTTAATGGAAAAATTAAAATAAATATA
Organism: Dromiciops gliroides; assembly: GCF_019393635.1. Taxonomy (NCBI): domain Eukaryota; kingdom Metazoa; phylum Chordata; class Mammalia; order Microbiotheria; family Microbiotheriidae; genus Dromiciops; species Dromiciops gliroides. The sequence goes on from NC_057861.1 coordinate 405,368,230, forward strand.
AGTAATGCACAGGAAAAAATAATAATACACAGCATATGTAGTTTTTTCCCTCATTGTTTTGTTTGCTTAGAGTGGGAATGGGGAAGGATGGTTTTCTCAATCGCACTTGAACATCTCTCTATTTTTTTTTTAGTGAGGCAATTGGGGTTAAGTGACTTGCCCAGGGTCAGACAGCTAGTAAGTGTTAAGTGTCTGAAGCCAGATTTGAACTCAGGTACTCCTGACTATGTTGAGAGCTTGTATAGTGACAAAGAGAGAAGGAATTGGGGAATATGGGGTTGTAATGGCTGTTGGTAGATTGGAAATCATGATCAGCATACACACATGTGTGTATACACATGTGGTTTAAGGTTTACAAGGTTTTAAAAATATCTCATTTTATTTTCATGACAACCTTATGAGGTAGATGGTATTATTATCCCCATCTTTACACATGGAAAAACCTGAGGCAGATTAAAAATTAAGTGACTTATTCAGGATCACACAGCTATCACATATCTGATGCCAGATTTGAACTCAGATTGGTATGCCATCCACCTTTTACCCTTCAACTGATCATATACGTCTTGGTGCCAAGCCATGGTCTTTCAGAGGATACAAGCATTCACCCTGGATACCAATACTCTATTCAACTGCATGTCTTCTTCTAGAACTTAGGCATTCTTCAACTAATTTATTTTTATGCCTGTGTACTTCAGTCAAGTTATTTTGAGTGATTATGCATATCATTTGGGAGGGTCTGTAATGTTCCAAGGCTTGTCACAATCAGCAAAATATTATCTGCAAAACAAAATGTCTCAAGAACTGCTACATCTAAGAAATGCCTCATTAATTTGAATCTTACTATAGACCTTCTGCATGAAAACAGCAAACATTTTTGTGGATCATACATCTCCTAATTTTAACCACACTTATTCTTAATTATCAGAGGATCACAGAAAAAGTTCATATTGTTATCTTATCCTTCAAGAAATTGAGAGAGAAAAAAATGAAATTGAGGGAGTCTTTAAAGTGTTAATTTTGTTCTGCTGAATTAAATGTATTGTTATAAATAATAACATTAAAAACAATGGATTGTTATTGTTTACAACTTTCCATCATTTGTGGGATTAAAAATACACTGTTTACTATTGGATGTAATATGAAAAAAACCTTGCTTGTTCCTTTTTAATACCTTCATTAAAGATTTCTTAAATGTGTTTATAGATATAAATTTTTTGTAAAGACAGAAAAGTATGCATATGTGCGTATGCTTACTGATGTTGTCTCAGTCACCTTTTCTGGTAATTAAAAGAAATAAGATTTTCCCATACCTTTAATATCCTATTTTCTTTAGTATATGAGAATAGTTCTCTCAGTGCATCAAAATCATACTACTTCCAGCATCAACCTCTTTTCCTTTTTTTCCTCTAAATTTGCTATATATTCAATTAATATGTTTTTTTTAATTTTCAGCTTTAAATTCAGCTTCTACTCTGTATGACTGTGCTAACTTTATCCACCTAGCTTTTTTTAGAGTTGTATTTCCCCTAAGCAGTTGTCTGATAACAAGGCTTTCACCCCTCTATCTTAAAAGGGCTTTTTAAGTCTTTTTCTGAGAATGAAATGGAGGATCAAATAGTTCTGGGTTGATTCAAAGTCAGTGATAATATTAAGTCACTGAATACCACCTTTAATAATGCATACTACATGGGCTCCTCCTAAGGGTATAGTAATTGCTTGTTAATCTTGTTCCCTATAGTTATAGTATCATAGGCTGGGGTACATCAATGTTTATTTCTGAGAGCACTCCAGGCTAAGACTCATACATGTATATTGTTTTTCAGCACCTCAATAACGCAAAGATTCACAATTTTAAGCAATACAGAAACCCCCACCAAACACCTTTAAGAGACAGAATTAGAAGGTTGTTATGACCAAGAAATTTGCAAATCAGGGTCTTGCCCCTTTTAAAAAATTTCTTCTTTAGATACATAAAGATATATGTATACACTATGCATATATACATAAGCATATAGTAGTGTGTATATATATTATACAGATATAGATATAGATATTTTATGGATTTATATTTATAATAAGAAATATATTGTATTTATATATACACTAAGATGTAAACATCTAAATATATATCATGTGTGCACATATACATATATGTGTATTGTGGGGACCAATTTTTAATTGGGGAGTGTTAGCTAAGCGGCTCGCCGCAATATTGGGGCAAGGAAGGAGACTGTCTGCCTCCCTCAAAACAGAACAGGATTTATTTTACCAAGAATGAATTTTAAAAAACAAACAAAGAAACAAACAGGATCAGTAGGATCAAGGGAAAGGAAATAAAATAGGGAAAGGGAAATTATACAACCTCAAAAGATACCACTGCTCAGGAATCAGCTGAGAAAATGCAGCAAAACTCCTGTCTTTCCAGCTTCCACCTAGAATGCCCAATTCTCCTCCCCCAATCCCAGAAAAAGCCCACACAGCCCCAGTCAATGGGATGGCCACTCTGACAGTCACATGACTGCCCTCACTAGGCTTCCAATCATTATAATTTTTCCAGGCCCATATAGGCATCGGTGAGTGGTGATGACGTGAGGTGCCAGCGCCATGGCAATGGCTACAATGAGTGGGTGGAGCACCTTGCAGTTTGTGGAGCACCAGGCCAGTGCACGCTGAGACGTAAAAACCTCAAATAACAATTAATTCTTTACAGTATATGTTGTGTATATATCATCTAATAGTGAGATGGGATATGTCTGCATATCCACACACACACACAAACATGTATATTGTGTTTTTACATATGTATACATGTACTGAATATTCTATACATACACATATATATGTAAATATATATATGTGTGTGTGAGTATATATACATAAACATATACACACACACACACACACACACACACACACACACACACACACACATATATATATTCCATCTCGCTACCAGAGAATACCAATAATCTATCTTCCTGAAGACAGAAGGGAGATAACCTTCAATTCAAATAATTCATTGTGCAAAAATATGCATGTAAATATACATGTATAAGAGCATCATAAATACATATGTAATATATAATGTTAATTAAAGTGGTATAGCTTTAGAGATAATTTAGTACAACCCTTCTTTTTACAATTGAAGAAACTGAATTCTACCGTATTGTGAGATTTAAAATTGGATATTAGATCATAAATCTCCCCTACTTAACCTTTCCCTTAATTTATCTCCCAAACTAGTAAATGGAAGCAGCTTTTGGTTTTCTAGATAGACCTTTTTATTTATAGTTATGATAGTCACAAGGTGATGTTGATTAGAAGGATAGGAAAGTAGAAACACAATACAAATCGTCTTAAGTCTAAGCTTAGTCTATATTCCTTATAAAAACTCACCAAACCGAAAAAGGCCACCTTTGGAGAGAGAGTCTGTGCCGCGCCGTCAGGAGTCCCGCCAAGCAGGCAAAAGGCCTCCTCTCGTTCTCTCCACCCCGGAAGTCAAAAAACCCGGCAGGCAGTCTGACATGCGCAGCAGGCGGACTGTTCATCTCCTCCCCAAAAGGGTGGTCCTTGAAAAACTGGCGTCTTTCAGCTATCCTAACCGACTGTTAAAAACTTTCATATTTTACCACAGTATTCATACTAAGATCATGGGTATTAAGTATGAGCCAGAGGGGCGGCTAGGTGGCGCAGTGGATAAAGCACCGGCTCTGGAGTCAGGAGTACCTGAGTTCAAATCCGGCCTCAGACACTTGACACTTAACTAGCTGTGTGACCCTGGGCAAGTCACTTAATCCCCATTGCCCCGCAAAACAAACAAACAAACAAAAAAAACAAACGAAGTATGAGCCAGGATACATATCAAAATCCTCTATCTCTAAACTCTTTGTCTTTTCCACTACACATGAGTACACATACATAGAGAAATATCTGACAGGAAGTAGTATGGTAAATTGGGAGAAGTATGTTATAATGGAGAATAAATGAAAAAAAATAGAGACAGAGCTGACTGCCTGATTATGGTGTCCACATCTGATCCAACCTCCATCTCGAACCTAGCAGTCCTGGTCCAGCCTGGCTTTTGATTAGTAAGTGTTCACCATAATTAGCTTCACTCAGCCCCACCATCCTGCTGCTTCTGGACTATTTTCATGACATTCATAGGTAGCTTCTCATACTTTCCACTTTTTACTTCGCGAATAGTAATGATGTCACCAATGCCATTCATTAAAAACTTATACTAATCTATTTCCCTATTTTACTTTTATCATCTGTGAGACTTATCTAAACAAAATACTCCTCCATGGTAACATGGTTCATATAATGCAGGATCCTTGAGCCCAGGGATTTCCTTGCATTTTTTATTTGTTTGGTTAGCACTTGAAACAGTGCCTGGCACATATTAAGGACTTTTTTTTTTAACTAATTCTTTGAACAAGCCATTTCCCCTCTCTGGGTCTCAGTTTGATCATCTGCATTTGGGGACTAAGTGAATGCTCCAGCTCTAAGCCTTTAAATCTATTAAATGACCAAGGGGGCCATGATTGTTGCATTTAAATATGTAAAGAACTATCATCCAAAATAATAAAGGGGCATTCTTTTTGGACTCATTTTCATTTCCCCCAAACCATGTCCTCTTCTGAACTTTCTTATTTTCAAAGAGTGTACCACCATCCTGCAAGTCACCTAGGCTTGAAATTCTTGACTCTTTTCTCTCACTCGTCATACCAACCAATTGCCAACTCTGTTCAATTCTATCTTCATACATCTTTTGTATAAATAGACAAAATTCTCTTCTCTCACACCACCCTGGTGTAGGCCTCATCACCATATTCCTAGATTATTTATAATATTTATTTATTTAATTATTTTTTTATCATTTATTATTTATTTATAATATTTATTATAACTTCTAGTGTGTCTTCCTGACTCATCTTTCTGTACTCCAGTCTACCTTCTACTGAACTATTAAATTTTTCTAAAAAAATATATTGGACCATGTCAACCCCCTCCACAAGATATTCAATAAACTTCATGCCTCCTTCTTATATCCAGTATTATATGTAAAATATTATGTTCAATTTTTAAAGCCTGTCATAACCTGGTCCCTTACAACTATCACAGAATCTAACCTGGACCTCACTGTTTAAAAGCCAGTGATTTACATTGCACTCATACACCAGGGTTCTCCAGTAACCTTAAGAGGCTCTGGAGTTATCTAGTCCCTTCCATTGGCTCCAACTCCTATTGATGGAGTTCCTCTAGTTGTAGGGGTCCCTGTGCACAAATTCCATTTAACCACTTAATAGCATGGTTATTTTATACGGTGGAATATTTGATTTAAAATAGAATAAGAATAAGGGAGCAGCTAGATAGGGCAGTGGATAGATCACTGGCCCTGGATTCAGGAGGACCTGAGTTCAAATCTGGCCTCAGACACTTGACATTTACTAGCTGTGTGACCCTGGGCAAGTCACTTAACCCTTATTGCCCTGCAAAAAAAAAAAAAAGAAGAAGAAAAGAAAAGAAAGGAAAGGAAAGGAAAGGAAAAGAAAAGAAAAAAAGAAAGAAAGAAAAGGAAAGCCTTAAAAAATACAATAAGAATAAAAATATTAACCCCACCCCCCCATCTCAATCTCTGGAGAAAGGAAAGGGATTAAGTTCACAGTTTAGCTCAATTCTTATGTAACATAATTCAAACAAATCCCAAGTTCAAAGTCCCATTTAGGCTCAAGTACAGGAATCCTGGCTTCTTAGAACTTCTATGGTGATCTGGCAGCAAAATTCAGGCTGGAATCCTGACTCTAAGACTTAATTCTGGGTTCAAAGATTCCACTACCCTAGGCCTGCAAATCAAACCAAAACAAAACCCTGACCTCCATCCAGTCAGTTCATGGCACCCATGCTGTGGGTAAGCAGAACCTTTACCTTCTTACAAGAAGACTACAAATAACCCATTTTGGTAGTTTTAAATATACAGCCTGTTCTGGCTACCCAGCCAATGGAAAGCTGCTACTCCCACACATGTGGTAGTAAAAAATAGAATACCGCCTCTCAGAAACAGATCATTGGCATCTCTCATGTGGCTATCTCCAAATTAGGTGATCTGGGCATACTGTAAAGCCAAGTTGCATTTGTCATACCAACCTTTTTACATCTCATCCACCACCATTCCATATTAACTGTACCTAATTTGCTATCCTGTGATATTGGCCTCTTTGCTCTTCCTGACACAAAGCATGCTGTCTCCTGACTCTGAGGATTTTCATAGGCTATCCCTCATTCCTGTAATTCTTTCCCTCCTTATCTCCATCTCCTGTCATTCCTTGGCTTCCTTCAAGTTCCAGTTAAAGTCAGACATACTATAAGAATCTCTGTAATTACCTGTGACTTATCCTGTATATGATTTGTTTGTACATTTTGTTTGTATGTTTTTGGACTCTATCACCTCTAAAGTCCATTCTAACTCATATTCTATTGTGATGAGTCTAATGACTATATCTTTGTTTCTTGATTAATGTAATGTGTGTTAGGAATTCTTACCCACATGAAGATCAGTACCTTTCCCACAACTTGTTTTCTGGGCATATTTAGAGATAAATGACTTGCCCAGGAGGACTTGCTGATTTACTGTCTTCATGGGTCAAAGACAGAGCTTGATCGCTGGTCTTCCTAAGTTAAGGTCAGCTTTCTAACCACATGCCACCCTGCCTCTCCTCGAAGTAATATAGAAAGAGGCAAAAATGATCAACCTAAATGATCCCTATAGAGTTAACAGGGAGAAAAGATAGTAGCATGTTGGACCATTTGGGTTTCATTTCTCTCTGGCTACATATAAAGCATCCAAGACTAACATTTTGTGGAGCTGTCCATCTCACATACAATACAGTACTGATTATTGTAAGGCTCTAGAGAATTTGCACAACTATAGGCTTCATAAAACCTTGAAATCAGCCCAGCAGGAACTGCCCCAGGCTTCCTAACCTTTATCTAAATCTACTGAGGGGAGAAAACATTTAAATGTTCAGAGAAAGTATAGAATCTTCTGCTACTAAAATTAAATTTAGTGTGTTTTAACGTGCCTGGAATGAGCTTGCAGATAACTGTTTAAGAAAAAAAAACAGCATTTATAATAAAAGGTCTTAGAAAAGCAGGGGAAAAAAAACCAAGGCTTACTACCTCTTTTTTGTTGGCTCATGCAAAGTGTACAGGTAACTGGAGGGGCATATCATCTAGCCCTGGGAATTTCCATCTGATTGTTATCTTCCTCATCACATACTATTTATTCCTCATCAAATTCCTTTATTCTCTACTTCCCAGACAGAAGGTCACTATGTCCTTGTACTACCACCCCCACTTCCCTCCCTCCCTTCATCCCACCAACATCCAAAGAAGAAATGAGGCACTTGAATGAGTTTCCTTCCACTCCAAGTGTCTATTTCCCAGTCACAGAATGCTCAGAGAGAGAATAGCCTAACCTGAGGAAAGTGATCTTTTTACTCTCCTTTGACCTCAAAAACCTCAAGCAATGGATGGTCTTTCCAGATATAAATGTGAATGAGGATGCTTTAACCAGAGCCCACAGTAATCAACCTTAGGAAATAAATATTGGTCTTCAGCAATCTTTGTTCTTCTTTCCTTTCCTTCCTCCACAAAAATCCCCAAGGTTCCCATTCTTTCCTTTAGAACTTCCCCATTATTAAAACCCTTGGTCAGAAAAAGATCTGGTACAAATAATGTCCTTCTTAATAGCAATTTGTCACTATGTTACAGGGGTATGTGCATTTTAAGCCTTCTATAAAATTGTAGAATGAATAAATGATGAAGAGAAGGGAAGGCTGGGTTCAAATCTCAGCTCCCACACTGATAGCTAGCTGCTTAATCTTAGGTAAGTTATTTGACTTTTACAAGCAACAGTTTTTTCCGCTTATAAAGATTAATAATAATTTCATTATCAATGTCACTTTATAAGCCATAATTTTAAAATTATTCACTTTACAAAGTATTCATATAGCTCTAATAATGTTATTGTTGTGCATAATGATAATGCTTTTTAAAAAACTGTCTGTACTTCTATGGGCAGCTGATTGTCACCTATTAATTCTGACACCTAGAGTGGCTGAGCCAGCTTCCTAATATGGTGTCTTAGAGTATGTTCATATGTCTACCAATTGAATCACTCAGCTCCAACCATCAAGAATTAGCCATTCACCTCTCATCTCTTCTTGGACAGTCTCCTTGAATCACCTTACCAAGGCTATAACTTTACAAAGTGTTTAATGAAAATTATATAAGAATCATAGATATAAATCTGAAAGGTATCTCAAATGGTTATCTAGTACAAGCCTTGCAGATATCAAAAGTGAGCTCCAGGGATATGTCTAACAGTATGCACCTTATGAAGTAACATAATAATAGAATCAAATACATATCAAGAATAGAATCAAAGCACTCGTCATGTATGAAGTACAGCCCTTATGAAAAACCCCTTCAAGTCCCCCAATACAAGGAAGTAAAATCCCAGAAGTTAATTTATCAAGTATTCTTGCTGTCTCTCCTAAATTTTGCATATACCAGGTCACCTGGGAGGTCCTTGAAGGTGATTTCTGTTTCTCCCACACTGGTAGGAATTCCAAATGCCCATAGTCCACAAAAGACCTTAGATCTGTAGCTAGAAGGGACCTCAGAAACAATCTAGTCCAATTCCATGTGCCTTTCTGTGTCTGTATCACATTGTCTCTTTCTGTTGCTGACTCTCCGTCTCTGTCTCTGCTTCTCTGTCTGTCTCTGTCTCTCTGTCTCTGCCTCTCTGTCTCTGTCTCCCTCTCTGTCTTTCTCTGTCTGTCTCTGTCTCTGTCTCTCTCTCTCTCTCTCTCACACACACACACACACACACACACACACACACACACACACACACACACACACACATAAATCCATGCTTTCTACTGTATCAGTCGGTACACATGACTAGCTAGCAGAGTCTTATGAAGGATAATGACATGTGAGGTATAAGGAGAGTGGTTTAAAATTGACTGTCTTTATTCTTCCCCAAACTCAACATTCTCTGAAATTTCTTCTCCCTCTATTTTCTTTGTTTTAAAAATTCCTAACTCTACAATTGGCACAGTAACTCAGAATAAGTGTAAAGAAATATGTCTTCCTTTAGAATGAATATTCTGATTCATATTTAATAACCATTCATTAAACACCTACCAAATTCAATCAATAAGCATTTATTAAGTACTTACTAAGTAGCAGGCACATTGCTAAGCATAAGGTGTACAAATAAGGTGAAGATTCTCTGGTAGCAGACATTTAAATGTCTTGGTCCGTATAAGATATATGCAAAATATATTAAGGTAGGGGCAGTTAGGTGGCACAGTGGATAGAGCACAAGCCTTGGATTCACGAGTACCTGAGTTCAAATCCGGCCTCAGACACTTAACACTTATTTGGTGTGTGACACTGGGCAAGTCACTTAAGTCCAATTGCCTCACAAAAAAAAAAAAAAAAATATATATATATATATATATATATAGGTAATCTGAAAGGAGAAGGCAGTAGCAACTAGTTGAGGGAGCCTTCTTATTTTAGGAGGGATTTCAGCAAAGTCTTGAAGAATTTCAAGGAACCCAAGAGTTGAAAGTGAAGGGGGTATAGCATTCCAGAAATGGAAGGCAGTGTGTACAAAGGCATGGAGGGTGGAGATGGAATTTGCATTTAAGAAACTGAATGGGGCAGCTAGGTGGTGCAGTGGATACAGAACCAGCCCTGGATTCAGGAGTACCTGAGTTCAAATCTGACCCCAGACACTTCACACTTACTAGATGTGTGACCCTGGGCAAGTCACTTAACCCTCATTGCCCCACAAAAAACAAAGAAAGAAAGAAAGAAAGAAAGAAAGAAAGAAAGAAAGAAAGAAAGAAAGAAAGAAAGAAAGAAAGAAAGAAAGAAAGAACTGACTAGCCTGTATCTTAGGGGCAGGTGGTGGCACAGTGGATAAAGCACTGGCCCTGGATTCAGGAGGACCTGAGTTCAAATCTGGACCTCAGACACTTGAAACTTACTAGGTGTGTGACCCTGGGCAAGTCACTTAACCCTCATTGCCCTGACCAAAAAAAAAAAAAGAAAGGAAGAAAAGAAAAGAAACTGAATGATAGTAGGCTATTGCAGTTGTATTTTAGAATATGTAGAGAGGAATAAAGTTTATGAAGTCAGAAAATTATATGCATTTTAGAAAAATTACTTTTATTCAACTAAAACTACGGTCTTTTAAGTAGCCACTAATTTTTTAATTGTTATATTTTAAGGCCTTTTTTTAAACATAATATTTCAGACTTCTCTATAGCATTTGAGATTGTGGACTATATTCTTTTCCTTTATATTCTCTCCTCAGTGTGCATTGACATGAAAGCAATCTCTCTTGGTTCCCCTCCCACCTTTCTGGCCACTGTTTTTTTTTTTCCCTTATTAGTTCATCATAAACCATGTTCTGTCCCCTAAATATGATTGTTCCCCAAGCATTTATTTTAAACCTTCTTCTCTATGTATACTTTCTCTTCTGACAACTTTATCTATTCCTATTGGTTTAGTTCCCTCCTTTGGGCATATGAGTCATACATCTTTAAATCCAGTTCTAATCTCTCTTGTGAACTCTAGTCCAACATCAACAACTGCCTATTGGACAATTTAAATTAATGGACAAACCAGATAATTTAAATAAAATTTCTTCTTTTCTGCAAACATTGAATATTCCACTGATAAGCATGTGTATTGGTCTGATGACATTCAAAAAGCAAATATAGCCTGCTTCCCCCCAAAATATGTCTCTTTGAAAGGAAAAAAAAGTTTGCATATATATTTTCAATAACTGATTATAAGCCACAGTAAAGTTTTATGGAAATCAATTTTGGGGGCAAAGTAGTTATATTCATACTGAAATACGATCTAGAGTGTGGATTTTTCCCATTCAATTCAGGTAACAAAGCACTTGGGACAGCTAGGTGGCACAGTCAATAGAGCACCAGCCCTGGATTCAGGAGGACCTGAGTTCAAATACGGCCTCAGACACTTAACACTTGTTAGCTATGTGACCCTGGGCAAGTCACTTAACCCCAATTGCCTCACCAAAAAACAAAAACAAAAAAAAAAAAACACTTGTTACTCACTGGTATAAGGACTGAAGATACAAAGTAATAAGTGAACAATCCCTGCCCTCAAGAAGCTTACATTCCACTAGGGGGAAGCAAAGGTTGCAGATAAAATTAAACACAAAATATATGCAAATTAAATGCAAAATAATTTCCAATGGAAGCTAAAACTGAGGATCAGAAAAGACCTCTTGAAAGAGGTTTCATTTAGGCAACATCTTGAATACATATGGGAAGCACTCCAAACATGAACCACAGGCTGTGCAAAGGCATGGAGGTGGGATTTTAAATGCAATAAATGAGGGATTACAAGTAAACCAGTTTGTCCACAACTTGGACTTTATGAGGGACAAGAATGGAAAATAAATCTGTAAAGATAGGGTGGAGCCAGATGGCAAAGAACTTTAAATGGAAGATTTAAAACATTGTCTATTCCCTCCAGGCAACTGCCCAGCAAAAAAATTTGAATCACCTCCAAGGTGATCAAGATGATCTTAGAAAGGATTATGAGCATTTTCCAGAAGAAAACGTTGCAGAAGCATATCAAAACCTAGTGAGATCCACCTTTGTAACATCTGGAAGAGTTCTAAGGTTTTCTGGTAGCTTCTCCAGGAATTGATAAAAAATTAATTACAATATCCAAAGTGGATTACAACATATGAACATACTTTTAGTCTGTGGTTTCAAAAGAAAATACTTGGATTTCAAATCACATAAAGAAGTGGAGTCCAAAACTTATGACCCTGAGGGAGACTGACAGATAATCAAAATAGAGAAGACTTCCAGGAGTTCTCTTTATCTGTGTCAAGAGTTGATTGCCATTTATAGCTGCTCTTTACGTGGTAGCAAGGAATTGGAAGTTGAGGGGGTGCCCATCAATTGGGGAATGGCTGGACAAGTTGTGGTATATGAATACAATGGAATACTATTGTGCTGTAAGAAATGATGAGCAGGAAGAGTTCAGAGAAACCTGGAGGGTCTTACATGAGCTGATGATGAGTGAGATGAGCAGAACCAGAAGAACATTGTACACAGTATCATCAGCATTGAGTGTTGACCTACTGTGATGGACTATATTCTTCTCACCAATGCAATGGTACAGAAGAGTTCCAGGGAACTCATGATAGAAGAGGATCTCCAAATCCAAGAAAAAAAAAGAAAGAAAGAACTGTGGAGTATAGATGCTGATTGAACCATATTATTTCTTTTGTTTTGGGTGCTGTTGTTTTTTTTTTCTATTTTGAGGTTTTGCATCACTGCTCTGATTCTTTCTCTTGTAACAGGATTAATGCAGAAATAGGATTAATGTTATTATGTGTATATATATATGTGTGTATATATATTTCTATCTATATGTATATGTATAGAGATATATAGATATAACCTATATCAGATTACCTACTGTCTAGGGGAGCGGGGAGGGAGGGGAGGGAGGGAGAAAAATCTGAAATTGTAAAGCATGTATAAACAAAAGTTGAGAACTATCTTTGCATGTAACGGAAAAAATAAAATATCTCATAAAAAAAAAAGAGTTGATTGCCAGGGGCAGCTAGGTGGCATAGTGGATAAAGCACCGGTCCTGGATTCAGGAATACCTGAGTTCAAATCCAGCCTCAGACACTTGACACTTACTAGCTGTGTGACACTGGGTAAGTCACTTAACCCCCATAGCCCCACCAAAAAAAAAAAAGAGTTGATTGCCCCTGTTTCCTTGGACCAGCCCCCTCTGGAAGCACTCAAACTATGCCAGCCCAAATATAATATGATAATTAGTGAGAAACACCCTCCCAGCAAACAGTGAAAGACTTCAGTTTTTTACCATCTGGCCAGGTTCCATCCTTGGTTCCCTCTTTCCTGTGCTGCAACATTTCTTCCAAACTGTGGGAAAATCTCTCTGAAGAAGCCCCTAAATTCCCACCCTCCATGACGTCTCGAAACCTCTCTGGCTCCAGGTTGAGAAGTCCATCAGGAGAAAAAAAGAAACTTTGAGCCAAATAATGAGGCACAGCTCTTGGAAATCCTTGTCTCTGGAGATACAACCTCAGAAGCAGCTCCAGCATGAATTTGATTGCCATGGAGATTTAGACCAGGGTTGTCATCAGTCTGCTAGGCACTTCCCTTAAAGGCATAGAGACAGCCAAAGACCTCTTGGTGATGGGGCATATTTAGTGATGGAGGCTCTTGAACAGCTCTACAAGTGAATCAATTATATGACCTAATGGAAGGAATATAACTAACAGAAAGTCACAAGCATCCATGCTACAAACCACTTTTGCACACAGGAGTCTTCTGTGACACAAGCTTTCTTAAAGTCACCACCTGCAGTCACAAGTTAGCACTTAGAATCAACCTGACCAGCCCTTACCTACTTAAAAAAATATTAGATTTCTAGAACCTAATAACCCAGAGTGCATTGAAAGAATAAATGAAGTGTTGGAATCCTGGGAAAGATCAGCTATTTTTATTTCCCTCCTCCCTCACTAAAATTAAGGTTGTCATTCATTTCAATAAGAGGTACATGGAAAGCATGTGCAAATACAAGAAGAGGTTTTGGTGGATGGGGAGCACTGAGAAAGTATTTATCTACATTTCTCATTCATAGCTTTCCCAAATTTCCCCTTTTCCCCTTTCTAATTATTATTAGAACTTAATAGTTCTCATTTGTGAGTCACTGCCATAGGATTATTCTCAAGGAATTAAATAAGTACTTATCTGCTACCCTCTATTTTCAAAAAATGAGGCAAGAATCACACATGCTAGAGTTTTCTTGTCACAAATAAGGAAAGAAAAATTGTTTTTTGTCTTTTCATATTTTGTCCTGAAAAAGAAAGTTTATCATGCATATAAAAGTGGGCATTGTTTTCATTTTCTGATGCCAAAAATTTTTTTCTCTAATTTTCATTTGTCCCTCAGTAGCTAAAGGAAATCACCATGCTATGAAATATGTGTCACAATTTGTTTAATTTTTTTTTTTTGTATTCTGGACCTAGGATTTAACTGATGTGAGGAGAGTCAGTATGGCAATTCCCTCCTTATCATCCTTAAAAATATTTATAATAAACATTGTTATTTTTGAAAAATATATAATTGTGCTATAATGAAAATAAGTCATGAGTTCATATTTTAATTTCTATTATGAATATCAAACAGAACTTTCATGGTAGTAAAGGATGAAAGCTATATCCATGGGGTGGGGGGAAATTAGGGGAAATGCCTTAATATCAAAGTTTTATATCAATAAATAAAATGGAATAGTCTACCCTAGGAATCAATTAACTATGACTAGGTGAATACACCTATGGGCCAAATGAAACCCAACACCTGATTTTATATAGCCAATGAAAGTAAGAATTGTTTTTCTTTCATTAAAAAAAAACATTTTTATTGTATTTTAAAATGTAAAAGCAATACTTAGATCACTGGGTACAAAAACAACCGAATTTGGCCTCCTGGAACCTAATTTGTCCATCCCTAGACTATAAAGCAGTATTTTTGTCTCTCTTCATCACACAATGAGAATGAGATCAACACCCAGTGAATATAATCAATTTCTACATAATCAACCATAAAAATTGGGGAGGAACCTAAATGAACTATACTGTGTTTAACTCAATCTTGTTGGCAACATGAAGCCACAGTGAAGTGGAAAACAGAGGCATTTAATTGCATAGATAATTCAAGGTCCCAAACCCATTTTATTTGAAATATTTAGATAATTAGAGCAAAAAGGGGATTTTCTTTGTTTAGAATTATCTAGATGATTGTGTACGCATTCTTTGTAGTAAGACTAAAAGCAATTATCTTGTCATAGATCATAAGATGTTAAAATTAGAAGGTCCTTTGTGATCATCCAGTCCAACCTGCAGACACAATTATACTTAAACCACCCACAAAGTTTATCACCAATACCCCTTTGTCTATTCCCTCTGGGTATTTCCTCTGATGATATAGATTATAACCCATCCATGACTATACATCCTATTCATGTCCTCATGTAAATTCACCATAGAAGGGATATCCAGTGTTTTGGGGGGTTCCCTCTCATTTACAAGGATGCCAGAGGAGGAAAAGTTCCATCCATTAATTATCACTCACTTTCACCATGCATGTAACTGGTTTATCTCTTCCAGTCATATGTCACTGTTGTTTTCATCTATGTAATTTCTTCTCTATGATTCTTTACTAGATGTGGGCTGTGGCTGACTCATGCCCACCATGTGTCTTTTAATTGATTTTTACATGGCCTTAGACTTTAATTCTTTGGAATCTGTAGTATTACATGCTTTGCAGCCACATGGTGTTAGCCACCTAAAGGGTTATGGTGTGTTAAAATGATTGGCCACCATTTGGGAATTTTGGGGGCATTGAAAATAATTTTATAAGGACTTTGGTATCATGTAACCAAGATGAAGAACCAGAAATGATCTCTTTAGAAGAAACTGCACAGAGCACTAAGTAGAATGTTGGACCTTGATTCAGGAAGACCTTAGTTCTAATGTGACTTCAGACAATTATTAGCTATGTGACCCAGAGCAGGTTATTTAACCTCTATTTGCCTTAATCATCTGTAAATGGAAATGATCATATAACCTACTTGTCATAGTTGTTATGAGGAAGAAATGAGATAATATTTGTAAAACACATAGTACAGTTCCTGGCACATAGTAGGCACTTAATAAATACTAGTTTCTTTCTTTTCCTTCCTTCCTCCCACTCCTCCCTAATTTTCACTCTCCTCTCTCAATCACCTGCACACCCCAAGTAGAATAATTTTAGATGAATATATGGATGAGGGCAAGAAATATGGTAATAGACTTATGAATTAATGGTAGAAAATACTAATCTGTAGAACATTAACATAGAACCCTTGTCCCTAGTAATCTCCATGGTGTGACAGGACTCTCAAAAAGCTGATTCTGAAATGAATTCCATATCAACAACCACTTATTTCCCAAGTCTTAAATAGAATTGATTTTATTTTTGTGTGTGATGGTGTTTTGTACTTATTAAGGATAGTATCTTCTGATGTGGTTCTTTGAGATACTAGTCATGAGATACTAGTCTATGTCATTGACTTCTCTTGTATCTTATTCCTGATCCATCTTTTCCAACATATTTCTCACTATCCTTAACTATCCTCAACCTTCTGCTGAATTCAGCAAGTACAAGGATATGTTGTTTTTATTTGGAGAGTCATTGAATTCTTTATAAAATTGCTCTGCTTTTTCATTCTCTACCACAGATGTTGGAAAATAAAGCTACAGTTATTTTCATGGGAGTTTTTTTCAAATATTAATTATGAGAACATTAGCAAAGACCAAATATGTCATGAAATATTATATATTGCCTTTGAGCACACAATTGAAAATTCCTCCAAATTCTTTATTTGTCTCTGTAAGTAAAATCTATAAACCAACTTTCCATTGGGCTTCAACTTCCTTTTTTGGCTTCTGGTTTTATTAGTAATGAAAACACCAAAATGTATATGATTCAGTTACACTGCTTCTTGGTCATTGGACAAAGATTTTGCAATTAGATATCCATAGCAAAGTGAATTTCTATAGATGTTCTAAAAACATGTGATTCTTAGCACCCTCCACCCCTGTTTCCATCAGTCCATCACTGGTTGTGCAGAAATAGAAAGGAATTCCATAGGACTGTGGGCCAATTTGTGTCATTCCTTGTTTCTAAGTTTGCCATTGCAAAAAAAAAAAAAAGTAATTAGCAAGTAACCATTCTACTAGTGATGATTTT
This sequence comes from Dromiciops gliroides, assembly GCF_019393635.1. Taxonomy (NCBI): domain Eukaryota; kingdom Metazoa; phylum Chordata; class Mammalia; order Microbiotheria; family Microbiotheriidae; genus Dromiciops; species Dromiciops gliroides. The sequence continues at coordinate 405,385,140 of NC_057861.1, forward strand.
TCCCCCATTCTCAGGGCTGTTCTTCTAAAAAATAAATATAATCTGTCCCTAGGATGATTCTCAAAGCTCTCTAAACTTGGAGAAAATGACACAGTTCATACTTTTCTGGTTTAAAATTAAACAAGATAATCTTTATGCAATGATAAAGCATCAGAAGAGGACTTAAAGAGGAAACAATAATTTATCCATCCTGACACACTATATTTAAACTCACAAAACAAAGTGAAAATCTGGGAAAATTATCCAAATAGTTTGAAAAGCAAATGAAAACATTTATCTGCTTTATATATATACAAATGAAAGCTTTATGTTATTTTTGAAAAGAAGGTAGTTTCAATTGTTCAGTCCAAATTACTTTTAGAAATAATCTCTAGAGAAAGTTTTGGTGGGGTTTTTTGTTTGTTTGTTTGTTTTGATTGGATTGGTTAAGCATTTCTGATGCATACACATGTATATATGCCTCTAGCATTCAAATGTGAATTAATAAACAGGTTATTTTCTCAAAAAGAGGCAGACCCAAAAGAAGTCAGAAAATTTGGTTTTCTACACATTGCCTCTTCTCCCTACCCTCACACCAACCACAGACTATTTCTCTTTTTTACATATACCACCTTACAGAAAGGGGACAGGAAAGGGAATGGAAAGGAATAAGCATTTAAATAGTGACTAAAATGTGTTCTAGGCACTGTGCTAAGCACTTTTACAATACTTCATTTGATCCTAAAAACTCTTGGAGTTAGGTACTATTCTCCTCCTCCTCCTCCTCCTCCTCCTCCTCCTACTACTACTACTACATACAATTTACTATTATGTCTTTACCAACCCTATCTAGAAGTTTCTATTGTTTACTATCATCTAATCAGGCAATTTCCTCATCTTCCTGGAATCCCAGCAATAAAACTGAGTGCCTAATTGAGTCTGGTATAATGATGCACCCAGGGCAGTGAGCTACTTTTTACAGGACCCAGGTCCATGGTTTTTTGTTTTTGTTTGTTTTTGGTTTTGTTTTTGTTTTTTTGGCAGGGCAATGAGGGTTAAGTGACTTGCACAGAGTCACACAGCTAGTAAATGTCAAGTGTCTGAGGCTGGATTTGAACTCAGGTCCTCTTGTATCCAGGGACAGTACTTTATCTACTGAGCCACCTAGCTGCCCCCTCAGTCCCTGTTTTGAAAGGATCACTTATACTTCCTAAGCACTTTTACAAATTGAGGAGGTATTGGGAAGAGGTAAGTAAGGGTGGAACTTAACTTAATGTTCTTCTCCAGTTGCTCTGGTCTCCATCTTTAGGTACCCAGTCCTGTGGGTGTCTCCATTTAAGCCATCTAGCCTTTTCCAAAATTTACTAAATAAAACTCTATTATTTTATATTGAATGGCTGATCTAATTCTTCTCTGAGGTCTGTTTTAAGTCTCAGGGCAGTATCTTTTTTTCCCATTAGAATCAAACAACTGAGGCAATTTAACACATAATTCAAAGAGGAAAATTTTTCCTGAAAATTCTAGATAATGAGGCAAAAGCATTTTACCCCAATTATCTAGATAATTGCTTATTTTCTGTTTCACTTTGCTAGTTTAGACTTGTCCTAACTGAACAAAAGGAAAAGTTTAAAAAAATGAATTTTGAGCTAAGAAACAAGATTTAAGAGATTTAAAAGTGTTATTATCTGAAACACTGTAATCCCCAAAGACTTAAATCTTTTCAGAAGCTTCACTTCTTATTCCTTTCCACCACAAAAATTTGACATCATTTTACTGCTTTCTGCTGCTTAATAATAATAATAATAATAATTTCCTTAACTTTTAAATATCAAATCTATTTTTAAAGATGATCATCACAAAAAAAAAGCAAAAATTTGGCAATTAGTGAATTTGTGTAGAATTGATGCCTAGGAATTAGAACACTGACTAGACCTATAATTTCATTGATAGAACAAATTCCAAAATGAGGAAAGTCCCTTTAAATACACAGATAGCATCTTCTCAGACTCTTACAGTCTTAAGAGAGTTGCCTTGAAAATTGAAATGTTAAATGTCTTGCCAGAGTTCCATAGTGTGTGTCATAGATGTGACACATTGATAGCTTTCATGAATAATTACAAACAAGACAATACAGAGAAGCATATATTTTGTGCTCTAAGAGATTTTAGAGATCATTGCACTCAGTAGTTTCTAACATTGTTTAGTATAGGGATCCTCCCTTAGGATTATAGCCATACATACATATGCATATAATCATTCATCCACATAAAAACAAACGATGAACAAAAGCTTCTATGAATTCAGTGAGGACTTTGATCAAATTGACATTTAATTGATCACAACAGCTTCTCCACACACTTGACAAAAAATAGTTATATATTTAATACATATTGTGGCGGGACCCATATCTTTGGGTCCTTGCCACTGAGGCTAGGCTAAGTTTTCCTAAGTTGTTATCCTAGGTGATCTAGGCTAGTTGGTGTTTTGTTTTGCTTTTCCTTCAAAGACTTTTAAACCATCAAAAATTAGCTGACTCAAGGGAAATAAGGTTGAAAACATCCTGGTGGCCAAAGTATACAGGTCAGGCCAGAAGGAGTCAGGAGTTCCTGACTCAGAAATTGAGGGGAGAGGGATGTTGGGGGGGGGTAGCTGACTAAGGGAAAAGTAGAGGATAAGAGGTGCTCTTCCCAAATGAATCATGGAATATATCTTTGCTGAATGTTGTATCCCTTCCATGGTATGATTAAGTAAATTTCTTTTCGGGAACAACAAGTGTCTCTTATTAATTTAATCCTGAATCTGAACCACCAGACTAACCTAAGTCAAGTATGACTTACAACACATATTATTTATTCAGTTATCAGAAGATATGTTTTCTTAACTATTAATTATCCTGTAATACTCTGCATATTTTGTTGGTACTGAATAAAGTTTAAAAAAGTATTGGGTTTACATATTGATTGATGGAATATTCATAATAGTTTCCACAGTCCCAGGGACCACAGGTCAGAAACCATTGAATAATCTAACTCTCTTATTTCACAGATGAAGAAACTAAGGCCCAGAGAAAAGCACAAATATTTTGTACATAAAGTCACACAAGTCCCAAGATTCAGAGACACTATTTTAACCAAGTCCTTTGACTTCAACCTCATTGTTGATTCTATTATGTCACCATAGTTTATTCATACTTTGGCCCCTTATATAATCCACTACTGAGATAAATTTTCACTTCATTATAGAATATGAGCTTCTAACAATATGTAAAATGTTTTTATTTGGGTATTTTCCTTCAAATTAAAAAAATCATATAGAAATGGAATCATTTCACTTTGTAGATCACTTCAGTATTGAAAAGACAGTGTGGTACAGTGGAGAGATCAATGGATTGGTATCATAGGAGCTCTTTCCTAATCCTGGCCCTTTACATATCAGTTTTTTGTGACACTGGAAAAATCCCTTCCCTTTTCTGGGCCTCAGTTTTCTAACCTGTAAAGGGAAGAGTTAAAATACTCAATGATACATAAGGTACCCATGAACTCTATGTCCTTACCACCTTTCATGCTCTTTACTGCCAAAGTTTGTTGGATTTTCAAAATGCTAAATAATATTTACATGTGTTAAGTCCTAAGGGACATTCCTAGAAAACATAGTTGAGATGAAATTAATCTAAAAATTTTTTTTAAAAAACCTATTAAATTCAACATTATTTATTAAGGGCCTACTATTTGAAAGACAGAGAGGCAGCAAGGCAATAGTAACTGAAAGCAACAGGAAGTTAAATAGAGTGGTAGGAATGGAAAATAGATTGCAGGGGTATAAATAAGAGGTGGGTAATGAGGAAATACAGACTGAAGATACAGATCTGACCAGTCACAGTTAAAATCATCCCTTTGAGTCAAACTGAGTGAACAAATCAATTTACCTCTCCGCACCTCAGACAACTTTCTAAGTCTGAAAGACAGTCGGTAAGTATTTATTAAACACCTAATATGTGTGAGACATGGTGTTAAGTTCTGTGAGTATAATGTCAGAATTTTTAGATTAATTTCATCTCAACTATGTCCCTGATCTCAAGGAGCTCTCTGTCCCATGAGAGACAAGATTCAAACAATTATCTACAAACAAGCTATATACCAGATAAATTGGAGATAATCAACAGAGGGAAGGCACTAAACTTAAGGGGAAGTCTTTCTGCAGAAGGTCGGATCTTTCTTAGGACTTCAAGGGAAGCAGGGAAGTAAGGAGTTAGACATGAAAAGAGAGAGCAGTCCAGGCATTGGTAACAATCAGTGAAAATTACCAGAGTCAGAAAATGAGCCTAGTGTTTGAGGAACAGCAAGGAGGCCCATGTCACCTGAGTGAAGAGTGTATAATAGAGGACTAGAAATTTGGGAGCAGGCAGGTTATTGAGGGCTATAAATTGTAGACTAGTTACTGATCTCAAGTGATGGAGGGAATTTCCACGCTAAGATTTCCTTACACAACTGAAATCCTAGGGCTAGAGCTCCTTTCAATCCTGAAAAAAAAATTCAAGGAATTATGCTAGTCATTGTAGGGAGGCAATCAATAAACATTTATTAAGTATTTATTATGTTCCAGATACTGTGCTGAGGATACAAAGAAAGGTAAAATAAAGACATTAGCATTAAATGGAATTGAAAGACTTGCTGAAATTGGGATTTTTAGTTGAGACTTGAATCAGACCAGGGCAACTAGGACCCAGAGATGAGGAAGGAGAGGCATGAGAGAGCCAGAGTGTCTTATTCAAGGAAAAAAAAATGAGTCTGATGTCTTAGGATAACAGACCACATGGTAGAGAATAAGGTGTAAGAAGACTGGAAAGTTGGGATGGGGAAGAAGGTTATGAAGGTTTTTGAAAGTCAAAGGATAAGGGGCAGCTAGGTGGCACAGTGGATAAAGCACCAGCCCTGGATTCAGGAGGACTTGAGTTCAAATTTGACCCCATACACTTGACACTTATTAGCTGTATGACCCTCCGCAAGTCATTTACACCTCATTGCCCCATAATAACAACAACAAAAAAAGAAAAACAAAACAAAACAAAAAAAGCCAACAACAAAAATTTTAAATAAAACACTAGCCAAAAAAATTGCAGTAATACATCACCAGGATCATACACTATGACCAGGTGGGATTTATACCAGGAATACGGGTCTGGTCCAATATTAGGAAAACTATCAGTATAATTGACCATATCAATAATGAAACCAACAGAAATTATATGATTATCTCAATAGATGCAGAAAAGGCCTTTGACAAAATATAGCACCCATTCCTATTTAAAAAAAACACACACAAGAGAGCATAGCAATAAAAGGAGCTTACTTTAAAATGATAAGTAATATTTATCTAAAACCATCAGCAAGCATTATCTGTAATGAGGATAAATTAGAAGCCCAATTCAATCACGGATGCCCATTATCACCTCTATTACTTAATATCATACTAGAAATGTTGGGTATAGCAAAAAGAGAAGAAAAATAAATGAAAGGAATTAGAAAAGGTAATGAAATTAAATTATCACTCTTTGCAGATGATATGATGTTATATTTAGAAAACCTTAGAGAATCAACTAAAAAGCTACTTGAAATTATTTACAACTTTAGGAAAGTTGCAGGATACAAAATTAACCCACATAAATCATCAGTACTTCTATATATTACCAACGAAGTCCAGTAACAACGGACAGAAAGAGAAATTCCATAACTGGGAGTCTGTCTGCCAAAACAAACACAGGAACTATTTGAACAGAACTACAAAACACTTTTTCACACAATAAAGTCAGATCTAAACAATTGGAAAAGTACTAATTGCTCATGGGTAGGCTGAGCCAATATAACAAAAATGACAATCCTAACTAATTTAATTAATTTATTTAGTGCTATACCAAACTATCAAAAAACATTTTATAGATCTAGAAAAAATAATAACAAACTTCATCTGGAAAAACAAAAGCTCAAGGATATCATGGGAGTCAATAAAAAAATACAAAAGATGGTGGTCTAGCAGTACCAGTTCTCAAACTGTATTATAACGCAGTAATTATCAAAACAATCTGGTACTGGCTAAGAAATAGAGGTGGATCAGTGGAATAGAATAGATACAAATTGCACCATAGAAAATGACTATTGTAATCTAGTATATGATAAAACCAAAGATCCAAGATTTTGGAACAAAAACTTATTATTTGATAAAAACTGTTGGGGAGGGCAGCTAGATGGCGCAGTAGATAGAGAACTGGCCCTGGAGTCAGGAGTACCTGAGTTCAAATCCGGCCTCGGACACTTAACACTTGTTAGCTGTGTGACCCTGGGCAAGTCACTTAACCCCAATTGCCTCACTTAAAATAAAAAAAACTGTTGGGAAAACTGGAAAACAGTATGGCAGAAACTAGGCATATACCAACATCTCATACACTATACTAAAATAAGTTCAAAAGGGTATATGGTTTACACAAAAAGGATGATACTATAAGCAAATTAAGAGAGCATGAAATCATTTATCTATCAGATTTAGGGGCAGAGGAAGAATTTAGGACTAAAGAAGAAATAGAGAGTAAAACAAAATGTAAACTAGCTCATTTTTATTATATAAAAGTAAAAAGATTTCCACAAATGAATATAACATAATCAAAATTACAAAGGAAACAGAAAACTGGGAAAGAATTTTTGAAACAAATATCTCTGATAAAGGCTACATTTCTCAATTTTATAGAGAGCTGAGTCAAATTTATGAAAGTATAAGTCATTCCCCAACTGACAAATGGTCAAAGGACATGAGAAGGCAATTTTCAGTCAAAGAAATCAAAGCTATAATAATATGAAAAAATGCTCCAGATTGTCATTGATCAGAGAAATGCAAATTACAACTCTGAAGTATCATTTCACAACTATCATAGCAGCAAATATAACAGAAATGGAAAATATTGAATGTTGGAGGGAACGTGGGAAAGCTGGGATGGTAATCCACTGTTTGTGGAGTTGTGAAAAGATTCATCCATTATGAAGAACAATTTGGACCTATACCCACAGGGCTATAGGACTGTGCATACCCTTTGATCCATCAAAAACACCATTAGGTTTATATCCCAAACACATCCCCTAAAAGAGAAACATACCTATTCATATAAAAATATTTTTAGCAGGTATTTTGTATGTGTGTGTGGTGGCTAAAAATTGGAAATCAAGGGTATGCCCATCAATTGGGGAATGGCTGAACAAGATGTGGTATATGATGGAATATAAGAAATGCCAAGCAGGATGACTTCAGAAAGGACTAGAAAGACTTGTATGGACTTATGTATAGTGAAGTGAGAAGAACCAAGAGAACACTGTGCACAGAGAAAGCAATACTGTTTGATGAAGAACTGTGAATGACAATTATTCTCAAGAATACAATAATCCAAGACAATCTCAAAGAACTTTTGATGAAACATACTATCCATCTCCAAAGAAAGAACTGATATTGATGGAACACAGACTGAAGCATACTATTTTTCACTTTCTTTAACTTTTTTTTCTTTTATTCAAGTTTTCTTGTACACAATGACTAGTATAATAATGTTTTACATAATCATGCATGTATAACACATATCTGATTACTTGCCTCCTTAGGGAAGGGGGAGAAGAGGGAGGAAAGGAGGGATAAAAATTGGAACTAAAAACTATAAATAAAAATATTTATTATTTTTTTAAAAAGAGCTTTTCTCCTCACATCGTTGCTAGTGGTTCCACAGGTCACCAGCAGCTCTACTAGAGCCACCCTCGTAATTTGGCCAGGGGTCTCATTCATTCCATGTGTGTTCAGACTGGCACGGCCTGATTCACAAATACAGCCTGAACATGTGCCACCAGTGTGTCTGTCAGTATGTGAAAGATATCAGCTTCATCAAGTTGGACTAAATTATATCTATGATCTCGCTGATCCAGGGATTATTTTGACCATCAGTGACCACCATTATACTGGGCTGTGGACATCTATTTGGTCTATACACCTAAAGATGGATTCTGTTGTGTGTGCTATACTAATTTGTTTATAATAAACAGGTCATTCTCAGTTAAAAAAAATAAAAATAAAAAAGAAAGTCAAAGGATCCTGGAGGTGAGAGGAGTCATTGAAATATATTGAGTGCAGAGTAGAGAAATATAGTCTAACATACATTTTAAGAAAATCACTTGGACAGCTAAATTGAGGATGGACTGGTGTAGAAAGAGATTTGTGCCAAAGAGACCAACAAACATAGTTTTACAATAGTATGGGTATGTTGTTATGAGGTCCTGAGTAAGGGTGGTAACAGTTTAAAGGAAAGAAAGTGGGACATGCAAGAGATTTTATGAAAGTAAAATCAAAAGGCCTTTGCAACAGATTGTATGGGGGTGTTGGGCAGTGAGTGAGAGAGAGAGTAAGGAGTCAAGGATGATACCTAGGTTTCAAATCTAGATGACTGGAGGATGGTAGTATATGCAAGAGTAATAGAGAAGTTTGGAAGTGGAGTGCTTAGGAGATAGAACCTCAGTTCTGTTTTGAATTTGTTGAGTTAAAAATATCTATAGGACTTTAAGTTTGAAACTTTCAATGGTTATTTGGAGACATAAACCTGGAGTTCAGCAAATAAACTAGGGCTTCATAAATAGATTTGAGAGTCATCAGCATAGAGATTATGATTTAATCCATGGGAGCTAATAAAATCACCAAGTAGTGTAGAGATAGAAGAGAAGGTGCCCCAGGATAAAATGCAAAAGCTCTATAAATGCATTGACAAAATAAAACAGATTGTTGAGAGAGGAATGAATGAATGAATAACTAAGTAAATATATTGTACATAAATGAATGAAGAGATAGATGGTAGATAGATAGATGATAGGTAGATAGGTAGGTAGCTAGAATGAACCCTTGACCTCAAGTGGCTTCCATTCTGCTGAATATTTCATAATTCACCTTGGCATTATGGTAGCCTCATTCCTGAGCAGTGACTCACTAATAATTTTGCAGTATTTTCAGCCCAGTGATTGCCTGACCAAGAAAAAAATTGTCGTCAACACTAATTTTCCCTGATTCAATCATGGTTACAGATAAGGGAAGTGTCCTTTCAATATGGATTCTACTCATCTAAATCCATTACAAAGAGACTGTTTAGACACAGTCCTTAAATGCCTGATTGAGCTATGAATTAGTGATAATAAATAGCAACTCCTTCATCATCTAACCAGCCTGCAATCTCATCTCATACCTTTGGGGATAGTTCATTCAAACTGTATTGATGGTATTGGAGCCACCTTGTCAAGTAAATGAATGTCTGAGTGAAGAAGGAAATGAAGCTAATAACTATGCATTAGTGTACATGTAAGGAGAACTTTGCTTAAGGTGACACATTTATAGTGCTATCTGCTATATATAAATCTCTGTCCCATACCTCACTTAGCATGTTGTAATTCATTTTTTAAAAACAATCTTCCCAAAAGCCCTGCCACAGATTTTAGGCACCTTTGAAGCTTTGAAATCATAGCATCTTAGTCACTCTTGTCATTCTCCAACAATATTTTTTCTACTATTTCTGAGCTGTAAATTTTTATTGAGAGCTCACAGAATGGAAAGTACAGAGCTACACAGTGTGAATATTTTTTTCTGAGTTCAAGCTATGTGGTAACCCCTCTCTCCTTGGAGTAAAGACTTTACCTGAACTGTCAAGCATAATACTTAGTTTTTAAAGGCTCTATCCTTTTTGACTCCTTAAGAATTTTAAGGATAAAAGTTCTAGTATTTATTTCCTCTATCCCAGGATCTTTGTTCTCTTCCTCATGAATAGTTCCTTTATCACAGCTGTCGAATATTCACTACTCTCCACTAGCTTTATTTTGATTTTTAAATAGTATTTTATTTTTTCCAGTTACATGTAAAGATGGTTTTCAACATTCCTTTTTTGTAACATTTTGTGTCCCAATTTTTTCTCCTTCCCTTTCTTCCTTCCCCGCTCCTAAACCAACAAGCAATCTGATATAGGTTATACATTACAATCATGTTAAACATATTTCCACAATAGTCATGTTGTGAGAGAAGAATCAGAACAAAAGGGCAAAACACAAGAAAAAAGAAACAAACAAAAAACCAACAAATAAAGTGAAAATTGTATGCTTCAATCGGCATTTAGACTCCATAGTTCATTTCTAGATGTGGAGAGTGTTTTCCAGAATGAATCTATTGGCATGGTCATGGATAATTGTATTGCTGAGAAGAACTAAATCTGTCACCTAGGTCATCATACAATGTTGTTGCTAGGTGCAATGTTTTCTTGGTTCTGCTCATTTCATTCAGCATCAATTCATGTAGGGCTTTCCAGGTTTTTCTGAAATGTTCCTGTTCATCATTTCGTATAGAACAATAGTATTCTATTACATCCATATACCACAACTTATTTAGCCATTCCCCAATTGATGGACATCCCTCCAATTTCCAATTATTTGATACCACAAAAAGCAGCTATAAATATTTTGTGTATGTGGGTCCTATTCCCTTTTTATGATCTCTCTGGGATATAGACCTAGTAGTGGTGGTTTTGCTCAGTCAAAGGGTATGCATAGTTTTATAGCCTTTTGGGGATGGTTCCAAATTTCTCTCTAGAATGGTTGGATTATTTCACAATTGCACCAACAAGTCATTAGTGTTCCAATTTTCCCACATCTTCTCCAACACTTATCATTTTACTTTGTTTGTCATATTAACCAATTGGAGGGACTTCTTGGGTACAGCCAAGATGACAGAGGACAGGCAGTGACTCCTCAGATCTCTCCCCCAAATCCCTCTAAATCTCATTAAATAATGCCATAAGAAAATACCTGGAACAACAGAACCCACAAAAGGATGGGGTGAGATTATTTTCCAGCCAAAAATGGCTTAGAAAGTCAGTGGGAGGGGGCTGTTTTGCTGGAGTGGGAGTAGAGGCCAACTCCAAGGTTGAGCAGACATAGATCCAGCCCAAGACAGGCTGTGCCAGAGAAAGGGACCTCCAGATCCCCTGAATCAGCTTCAGTGGGGATTACAGGGGTCTCTGCTATCGCTGAGGCAGAACTCAGTTGTTTTACCCCTTCTGGGAACCAGGAAGCATCCTTGAGTGGTGGCAGCCCAGGTGAGAGAGGGGTATAGGCTCACCAGAGCTATCAACCTAGTGAAACAAAAATTTTGTTTTCTCGTTGAAGAGCAAGTAGGCCTGGGGTTATTTTTATACCAGAGCACAGGCCAGGTAAGTGAAGAAGTTCCTCTCCTTAAACTGTACCACTTGGGCTCTTCCAATTCACCTCAGCAGCAGCCACAGCAATAGCAACATCATGTCCCACAGGAAATTTTCTGCTCCCAGGCATGGGTCTCTGGGCTTCCTCCCCCGAAGATGACCCCAGCAAGCCCATCCACCTGACCGCTTTTCTGGGCTATAAGGCAGGCAGGACCCACATCATGCAAGAGGTGGACAGGCCCGTCTCAAAGGTCAATAAGAAGAAAATGGTCGAGGCCATCACCATTGTGGAGATGCCCCCCATGTTCATTGTAGGCATCGTGGGTTATGTTCAGACACCTCGAGGTCTCCAGAGCTTCAAAATCACCTTTGCTGAGCACATCAGTGATGAATGTAAGAGGTGATTCTACAAGAACTGGCATAAGTCCAAGAAGAAGGCCTTGACCAAGTACTGCAAGAAGTGGCAAGATGATGATGACAAGAAGCAGCTGGAGAAGGACATTAACAGCATGACGAAGTACTGTCAGGTCATCCGAGTCATTGCCCACACCCAGATGTACCTGCTCCCTCTGAAGCAGAAAAAGTCTCACCTGATGGAGATCCAGGTGAATGGTGGCAGTATGGCTGAGAAACTTGACTGGGCCCATGAGAAGCTGGAGCAGCAGGTACCAGTGTCCGCTGTGTTTAGACAAGATGAAATGACCGACGTCATTGGAGTGACCAAGGGCAAGGGGTACAAAAGTGTCACCAACTGCTGGCACACAAAGAAACTGCCCCAGAAAACTCATTGAAGCCTGCATAAGGTGGCGCATATTGGCGTTTGGCATCCTGCCTGTGTGGCCTACTCTGTGGCTCATGCTGGTCAGAAGGGCTAAAACCATCACACTGAGATCAACAAAAATATCTACAAGATTGGCCAGGGTAGGGGCAGCTAGATGGCGCAGTGGTTAAGCACCGGCCCTGGATTCAGGAGTACCTGAGTTCAAATCTGGCCTCAGACACTTGACACTTACTAGCTGTGTGACCCTGGGCAAGTCACTTAACCCCCATTGCCTGCAAAAAAAAAAAAAAAAAAAAAAGATTGGCCAGGGTTACCAGATCAAGGATGGCAAGCTGATCAAAAACAACGCGTCCACTGATTACGATCTGTCTGACAAGAGCATCAACCCTCTGGGAGGCTTTGTCCATTATGGTGAGGTGACCAATGACTTTATCATGCTGAAAGGTTGTGTCGTTGGGACCAAGAAGCAGGTCCTCAACCTGCATAAGTCTCTGCCAGTACAGACCAAACGCCGTGCCCTGGAGATCAACTTGAAGTTTATCGACACCACCTCCAACTTTGGCCACAGACACTTCCAGGATGTGGAAGAGAAGAAAGCTTTCATGGGACTACTCAAAAAGGACCAAGTTGCAAAAGAGGAAGCAGTCTAATCTTTCCAGGCCAACTTAGAGCTGGTGGATTCTCAATAAATGGAGGTTATTTTCAAAAAAAAAACTCAAAACTGTACCACTTGGGACGCCCTGAAGCTTGGGACAGTACAGCCTGGAAGCAGGGCCCCACTATAAGAGGAGTTGAAAGTCAAGTAAAATAGATACAGGAGAGATAATTTGAAAATTATTGGACTACCTGAAAACCATGATAAAAAAAAGAGCCTAGACATCATCTTCCAAGATATTGTCAGGGAAAATTGTCCTTATATTCTAGAAGTATAAGGTAAAAAAGAAATTTAAAGAATCCACTGATTACCTACTGAAAGAGATCCCAAAATGAAAACTTGTAGGACTATTATAGCCAAGTTCCAAAGCTCCCAGGTCAAGGAGAAATTATTGCAAGCAGCCAGAAAGAAACAATTCAAGTACTGTGGAGCCATAGTCAGTATAGCATAGGATCTAGCACCTTCTACATTAAAGGATCAGAGGGCATGGAATATGATATTCCAAAGGGCAAAGTAATTGGGATTCCAACCAAAAATCACCTACCCAGAAAAACTGAAAAACTTTTTTTAAGGGGAAAAAATGGGACTTCAATGAAAAAGAGAACTTTCAGGTGTTCATTATGAAAAGACCTGAACTGAATAGAAAATTTTACTCTCAAATACAAGACCCTACAGAATCATAAAAAAGTAAACAGGAAAAAGAAGTAATGAGGGAGGTTAAAAGGTTAAACTGTTTACATTCCTACATGTGAAGATGATATGTCTAATTCATAAGAACTTTCTCAGTATTAGGGCAGATGTTAGGAATAAATTTAAACAGAGGGCACAGGTTAGAATTTATTATGAAGGGATGATATCTATAAAGCATTTATTTTTCATTTATCTTTTATTTTGTGAGGTAGTCAGGGCTGGATGACATACCTGTCGTAATGGACTTGGTAAGTGTCTTGTATCTGAGGCCAGATTTGGGCTGGGGTTTTCCTGGGTCCAAGGTTGGTGCCCCATGATAGCATCTTTATGGTAAAATTGAGGAGGGAGAGGATTGCACTGGGGGAGGGTGAAGGGGAGAGGTAGAATGGGGTGAAATCTCACATGAAAGAAGCAGGAAAGGTCTTATAGAGTTGGGGCGGGGAGAGATGGGGGAGGAGTGGGGAAGTGAAGGAGCCTTACACTCCTCAGAATTGGCTCAATGACATTACTCTCATCAGAGTTGGCTCAAGGAGGGAACAACATACACACTCAACTGGGTGGAGCGATCCATCTAACCCTGCAGGAAAGTAGGAGGGGAAGGGGGAAAGGAGGAAAGGTGAAAGAAGGGAGGGCAGACTGGGGGAAGGGTCAGTCAGAAGCAAAACACTTTTGAGAAGGAGTTGGGTGAAAGAAGATAGAAAGCAGATTAAGTATCATGGGGAGGGAATAGGATGGAAAGAAACAGTTAACAATATTTTGTTAACTGTGAGAAAATTTTTTGAAGCTGAGGTAAGAGTAGCGTAAGATGATGATGATGGTATTGATGGATTGATGGATTGATGATGATTAGATGAAGATGAGGCTTGATTGATGAGGATTAATGAGGAGGAGGATTGATTGAGGAGAAAAATTGATGGATAATGATTGATGGTTATGATTGATGATGATGACAAAACATATGGTACTTACTTTGCTGAGATATTATGAAGAAAATTCTTTGTCAGGTATAAGGTACTATATAAATGTTATCTATTACTGTTGTTGCAATAATCGACCTCATGGGTTTATTGTAAGGAAATCTCTCTTTAAAGCACTATATAAATGTAGTTTACTATTTAAAATGATGAGAAGGATGCTATCAGAAAAACCTGGAAAGACCTACATGAGCTAATGCAAAGGGAAATGTAGTGTATACAAAATAACAGCAGTATTGTAAGATGATCTGCTATGAATGACTTGGTTATTTTCAGCAATGCAATGATCCAAGACAACTCTGAAGGACTTATTAAAAATGCAATCCATCTACAGAGAGATAACCGATGGTATCTGAATACAAATTGAAGCATAAATTTTTGTTAGTTCCTTTATCTGAAGTTTTGTTTTTGTCTGTTTTCTTTCACAACCTGGCTAATGTGGAGATGTTTTGCATGATTGCTCATGTATAGATTATATTGAATTGCTTGAGTTCTGTGGTAAAAATTATTGGAGTTTTAGCTGACTCATTTGTGAGGGGCCACACCTGCCCCCCCTGAAGTTACATATGCTACTGAGGTCAGAATAAGAAACCTCTCCATAGACAGTTTTTGAAGGACCTCTCCTTTTGGGGGAGGAAGATTGAATGCTCCCTGAAGGGAGGCTAAGACACTTCTGCAACACAAGCTCTCGCGCTCTCTCTCTCTCTCTCTCTCTCTCTCTCTCTCTCTCTTTCCTGCCTTTGCAGTGGCATGAGCAACTACAGATGTCCCAGGTGTGGTGAGTGAACACAAATTCCTTAGAATTAGCTTAATTGGAAGTGAGCTGGGGATTGTATAGACTTAGGTTAGAGCTAGGAGAATTTATCTGTATTTCTTTTTTCCTACTTCCTTATCTTTGATTTTTTATTAATTTCAGCTTTGTTGTTTAACTAGTTTCCAAGTAATAAAATCTGATCCTTTTGTGGAAAAGAAGCTGTAAGGCTCCTTTCTTATTGACCTGGGAGAAATATCTAAAAGGGCAGTTCAGAGGGGAGGGAGCTTTGAACCTAGAGGTCCCTCACTATTTCTGGGACCCCAAGAGTTCTTGGGAGGGGGAGGAAGGAAGATAATTTGGAACACAAAGTTTTAAAAAATTGATGTCAAAATTTATATTTTAAATGTAATTTGGGAAAATAAAATTCTAAATATTGAAAGTAAAAAAATATTGATTTAAATAGAGAAAGAAAACCAGATTACCAGCATCAAAAATTTAAAGGGTGAATTCACTATCAATGAAGAGGAAATTAAAGCAAAAATTAGGAGCTATTTTGCACAACTATGTGTCAATAAATTTGACAACCTAAATGAAATGCATGAATATTTACAAAAATGTTAATTGCATAGATTAACAGAAGGGAAAATGAATTATTTAAGCAAACCCATTTTAGAAAGAAAAATTGAACAAGACATCAATGAACTCCCTAAGAAAAAATCTCCAGGGCCAGAAGGGTTTACAAGTGACTTCTATCAAACATTTAAAGAATCAGTAATTCCAATACTATACAAACTATTTGGGAAAATAGGTGAAGGAATCCTACCAAATGCCTTTTATGAGACAAAGATGGTGCTTTTATCTAAATCAAGAAGAGCAAATACAGAGAAGGGAAATTATAGACCAATTTCCCTAATGAATATCAATGTAAAAATTATTAATAGAATATTAGGAAAGATTATAGCAATTTATCAGTAGGATAAAACACTATGACCAGGTGGGATTTATACCAGAAATGCAGGGCTGGTTCAATATCAGGACAACTCTTGACATAATCAACCACATCAATAACAAAACTAGCTGAAATCATATAATTTTCTCCATAGATAACAGAGAAAGCTTTTGACAAAATACAGCACCCATTCCTATTAAAAACATAAGAGAGCATAGGAAGAAATTAAGCTTTCTTTAAGATGATAAATAGTATCTATCTAAAGTCATCAGCAAGCATTATATGTAAGGGGATAAGTTAGAAGCATTCCTAATAAGATCAGGCATGAGACAAGGATGTCCATTATCACCACTATTATTCAATGTCATACCGGAAATGTTAGCTTTAGCAATAATAGAAGAAAAAGAAATTGAAAGTATTAGAAATAGGCAAGGAGAAAACAAAACTGTCATTTTGTAGATGATGTGCTGATATACTTAGAGAATCCTAAAGAATTAACTAAAAAGTTATGTGAAACAATTAACTCTGCAGAGTTGTAAGGATGTAAAATAAGCCCATATAAATAATCAGCATTTCTTTATATGGCCAACAAAGCTCAGCAGCAACAGATAAAAAGAGAAATTCCATTTAAAATAACTGGAAACAATATAAAATATTTGAGAATTTATCTGCCAAGGCACACCCAGGAACTCTACTAGAACAATTATAAAACACTTTACACTGAAATCAAATATAAATAAATGGGAAAATTCCATATCTCATTGGTGGGAAAAACTAATATAATAAAAATAATAATTCCACCTAAATTAATTTACTTATTCAGTGCCATGCTTAATCAAATTTACAAAAAGAAATTCATAAACATAGAAAAAATAATAACAAAATTCATCTAGAGGAACAGAAGGTCAAGAATATCAAGGGAATTAATGAAAAATTGCATAGGTGGCCTAGCAGTACCAAATACAAAATTATTTTATAAATCAGCAATTGTCAAAACTATTCGGGACTGAATAAGAAAGAGAATAGTGGATCAGTGAAATAGGTTAGGCACACAAAACACAGTGGTAAATGAATATAGCAATCTCCCATTAGATAAACCCAAAAGCTCTAGCCTCTAGGATAAGAATTTAGTTTTTGACAAAAACGGTTGGAAAAACTGGAAATAGTATGGCATAAACTAGGCATATACCAACATCTTACATTATATACCAAAGTAAAGTCTAAATGGGTATATGATCTAGACATAAAATGTGATACCACAAGCAAATTTGAAAAGGAAGGAATAGTTTACTTGTCAGATCTATGAAGAAGGGAAGAATTTATTACCAAAAATGAGATAGAGAACATTATGAAATGCAAAATGGATCATTTTGATTATGTTAAATTAAAAAGGTTTTGCACAAACAGAACCAATGTAACAAAGATTAGAAAGAAAGCAGAGAGCTTGCAAAAACAAATTATGGCCAATGTTTCTGATAAAGCCTCATTTGTAAAATATATAGAGAACTGAATTAAATTTATAATAATGCAAGTCATTCCCCAATTGAAAAGTAGTCAAAGGAAATAAATGGGCAGTTTTCAGATGAAGAAATTAAAGCTATCTACAGCCATATGAAAAAAAAAACTGTTCTCAATCACTGATGATTAGAGAAATGAAAATTACAAATAATCTGAAGTAGTACCTCAAACCTATCAGATTGAATATTATGACAAAAAAGGAAAATGATAAATGTTGGAGAAGATGTGAGAAAATCAGAACACTAATGCATTGTTGGTAGAGTTGTAAAATGATCCAACCATTCTGGAGAGCAATTTGGAACCATGCCCAAAAGGCTATAACACTGTGCAAACCCTTTGACCCAGCAATACCACCACTACTAGGTCTATATCCCAAAGAGATCATAAAAAGGGAAAAGGAGCCACGTGCACAAAATATTTAGGGCTTCATTTTATGGTAGTAAAGAATTGGAATTTGGAGGGTTATCCATCAATTGGAAAATGGCTAAACAAGTTGTGGTATATGAATGTAATGGAATACTATTCTGCTATAAGAAATGATGAGCAGGAAGATTTCAGAAATACCTGGAAAGCCTTGCATGAATTGATGCTGAGTGAAATGAGCAGAACCAAGAAACAACATTGTGTGATGATCAACTGTGATATACTTAGCTCTTCTTAGCAATACAATTATCCAAGACCATACCAAGGCAAAAGACTCATGATGGAAAATGCTCTCCACATCCAGAAAAAGAAGTATGGAGTCTGAATCCAGATTGAAGCATACTATTTTCAGACAGACAGACAGAGAACAAGAGAGACAGAGACAGAGACAGAGAGACAGAGACAAAGAGAGAGAGAGAGAGAGAGAGAGAGAGAGAGAGAGAGAGAGAGAGAGAGTGGGAGAGCAGGTCTTGCAGAAAATCCTTACCATTTCTCCTCCCACTCAGTGCTTCTGAAGGATAAGCGCCCTGATCACCCCATTTCTACTTTTGCTTTCACTCAGACCCCCTCCAATTATCCCACTGAGTTGAACTCAATAAATAACTGTAATCACTTCAAGAACTGTTCTGGTCTGATGCCTCTCTCAAGTCATCAACCAAAGACAATGCTCAAGACTTGTAATCATTCTCATTTAGCTTCTTGCAAAATTAGGTATTTTGTTTTATATCATTTTTAAGATCCTTTCCCATATAAAGTCAATGATGCTATGAACTTAGAAGTAAATAAGCTTTTTATTAAATTCCTGCTATATACTGTGCTAAGTGCTTTACAATATTATCTCATTTGGTCTTCATAACAACCCTGGAGGATAGGTGACCTTATCTTCCCTATGTTATAGTTGAAGAAACTGAGGCAAAAAACATTGAGGTACTTGCCCAGGGTGACACAATTATTAAGTGTTTGAATCCAGAGGTGGACTCAAGTCTTCCTACTAAAGAATCAGTACTCATTCAATTGTGCCACCTAACTGCATTGGAATTATGTACTCCACCATGTAGTTGTAGCATAGTGAATGAACTGAATGAGCAGCAGACTGTGGAATCCAAAAAAGCCTTTTAAGTCTTTAACAAGATTGAAGATTGTAACTATAAGAACAAAGGTATTGAACATCCTTATTACATCCTGTGGACAAAACCACACATGAGTTGAATTACAGTTTATGATTAATGAAGTAGCTGATGATGGTGATGGCAACCTAATTTTCCAAAATTTTAGACAATGATGACAAGAAAAATGAAAGATACAGTGAAGATATCAAAAAATCATTTCATATGTTTGGTGAAGATTACTTTGGTTATATTAGTACATCTGAAATTCACCATGTGAAGACAAAATTTGGGGGGGAAAACAAAATACCAGACAAAGAGGTAAAGGATATGATTAGAAAACCATGAATTCATATAATGACAGCAAAGTAAAGACATTGTAAAGAATTTAGTGTTTCTCATATAAAACTATTTATTTGCCTTTTCCTGATAACATAAAAGTTTGCTCTCCTCCCACCTACTATCAAAAAGATATGCATGGGGGGCAGCTAGGTGGCACAGTGGATAAAAGCACAGGCCCTGGATTCAGGAGGACATGAGTTCAAATCCAGCCTCAGACACTTGATACTTACTAGCTGTGTGACCCTGGGCAAGTCACTTAACCCCCATTGCCCCGCAAAAAAATAAAAAAATAAAAGATATGCATGTATTATAAAGAAGGATTCATTTCCTCCCCCTTTATCCTACTATCATTAGCCTGAAATATTATTTCAAAAATTGATCATTAACATGTTGCACATGTCTTACTCTAGACACATCTAATCCCTTCTTCAAAGCTAAACTCAGATGGGATTATTCTATTCTATGTAGGTGTAATGGGGATTGGATTGGAATACATCAATGGGGAACATATCACATTGAGGTTTCAGGATCTATATCAAGGGGACTGTACCACTCTCCTTTGGCAACTCCCAGAGACTCTTACTCCATGAATATACTCCAATCTAATCTCTCCTTTCTCTCTCCATCCATTTCCTTGACTTAGGTTATACTTTTAATTATAAGAAAGCAATATATTGTTGTATTGTGGAATTGCAACCATGTATGGACTGCGGAGGGTCAACAATATATATTTCAAGTTTTACAATTCTAAAATGGGCCTATTATCAAGATACTAATGCATACACTCATCACTAGTTTTGCATCAGAAACTATTTTCTTCATTGTTATTTGCTTTTTAAAAATGTATGTATTAGGGGCATATCTTGAACCCATGTTTTTCTTTCTCTGAGGAAGATTTTTCTATGCACTGTGCTATGCTGATTCTATGATAAAAATATATATTTTTTAAAATCCAAAAATATCAAGCTAGCTCCCTATCCCCAAATACCTTAATAAAGGGAAAATACATTAAAATAATGATTGAGATAGAAAGAAAGCTATGTACATGAGCTCAGTATGATCCCATTCTCCCCAGAAACCAAGGTAGGGCTGAGTATGGCCTTTGAGGGGTTGGAAGAAGTGTTTGTACTTTTGTTCTTCCCTTTGTAAAACTTAATTGATGGGATCTTGCAGGGGAAGAGCCAAGATGGCAGAGGAGAGACAGTGAGCTCTCGAAATCATGACATGATAACTCCAAAAAACATCCAAATAACACCATAGGAAAATGCCCAGAGCAGCAAAACTCATAGAAGAACGTGAGGAAATCAACTTCTAACCAAGAACAGCTTGGAAGGTCAGAAGGAAGGAGCTGATGTGATGATACAGGAGTCAAGCCCAACCCCATAGTCACTCTGATACAAATCCAGTCCCAGGAAGGCCTCACCAGAGAAGGAGACCCCCAAAGCCTCTGAATCAGCTAAAGCACCAGTGTCATCTGGAACTAAGCTCACAGTCTGGTGAGTGGACTGAGTCCTGGGCAGGGGGGAGACTACGGGGGTCTTTGCTGGTGCTAAGGCAGAAGTTGGATTTTTCAACCCTGCTGAGAACCAGGAGGTAGGCTTGACTACTATAGCAGTGGCCACTATAGCAGTGGCCCAGGTGGGGGAGGGCCACAGGCTCTTTGGGGCTAACAACCACAGCACACAAAGCTGGTTGATTAGCAAGTAGGTCTGGGGTCATCTACGGATCAGAGAACAGGCCAGATGAGTGAAGAACCTGATCCTCCTTAAATCATACCATCTGGGGCTTCTTAAACTTGGGATACTGCAGCCTGGAAACAGTGCCCCACTTTAAGGAGCTAAAAGTCAAGTAAAAAGTAATGATCAGGGGTGGCTAGGTGGTGCAGTAGATAAAGCACTGGCCTTGGATTCAGGAGTACCTGAGTTCAAATCCAGCTTCAGACACTTGACACTTACTAGCTGTGTGACCCTGGGCAAGTCACTTAACCCCAATTGCCTCACCAAAAAAAAAAAAAATTATAAAAAATGATCAGGAAGTAGCAGCAGCAAATATTAGGAGAATGTTATTTTGTCAAATGATGTGAACTTGAAAGAAAAGTTGGTTGAATGGAAGTCACTGATCAAGGAAACAGAAATGCAATGATGAGCAGGAAGCATCCTTGACTTTGTATCAGTGATTGACATGAGCAGAGTGAGTAGCCATCATTAGAACAGCAAACATGTATTTAATTTCTAAATTGAGTTCTAAAAGTGAGTTAAAGGTAATTCAAGATGGTGGAAGGAATATAAGAGCAATGGATCCAAAACGAAAGGAGGTTTGCAGCAATGAAATGGAGATTACAAAAGGTGCAATTAAGCAGGTGGCCAGACATTATGAATGGTTTTGAATAAGAAATATAGAAGAAGAAACCACAGAACCTAAATTCTATGTAGGGTGTTGCATCTGAATGGCAAAAGATGAGGGAAATAAGATGATGAAAGGTGATGTAGAAGGAGAGAGTTTGAATTTGGCGACAGAAAACCTAGTTCTGAGTTTATCTTTTCCCATAAGTATCTGTGTGACTTAAGATAAGTCATTTAAATTCCCTTGGGCTCAATTTCCACAACTTTGAAATAATAGTCTTGACATGAAAGGTTGTTAAAGTCTCATCCAGCAGTAAATCCTATGGTGCTCTCAAAGCCAGAGACCTGAAGATTATCCTTGATGGGAAGTGGTTGTTCAGTTTCTCACACAAAAAAGCAAAGGAACATTATTATATCATATAATAGAATCAAAATTGGAACAGACCTTAGAGGTTATCTAACACTCGTACTCTGGTTACTTATCAGGAATACTAGAGTCAGAAATTGCCCTATAATTTTTTTTTTCTCAAAGACTTCTAAGGACAGTTCAAGTTCTATGTTCTCTAATTTGTTGACACTTTGATATGCTTAAATGTCTATGCAGGTCTACTATAATTGATATAGATGAAGATAGTGAATAGAGTGAAATAAGTTAAATTTTTATGAAAAACCTTTTCAGATTTCTGTTTATCCCCAAGATAAACAATTCTTTTTAATTCACCAATGATTATAGAACATTGGTAGCCTGGGTCAATTGTGTTCCTACTGTTTTCAAGGATCTGAAATATAATTAATAATTATTTGGGATTTGCTTACTGTTGATGAAATCACCACTCAGGTTTACAAAAACTAGGTCTCATCCTTAATGACTTACTCTTTTTCACCTATTCCAACCCCACATCTAATTGGTTGATTCTTCCTTCAAATCATTTCCCCTTCTCTTTTCTAACATAGCCACTACCATGGTACATGCCCTTATCATCTCTTATTCAGCCATTTTTCAGTCATGTCCCTCCGAGATTACCTCCAATTTGCCATGAAAATGTTGTGTATGTACATTGTTGTTCGTATATTGTTTCTCCATTACAATGTGAGCTCCTTGAGGGCAGGGACTGTTTTTGCTTCTGTTGGTATCCTCATCACTTACTATAGTGTCTGACACATAGTAAGCACTCAATAACTGCTTTGTCTTCATTTGATTTTACTTAATGGATATTTGTCTCCTGACATCCAATATTTATGGGTTTAAAGGAAGCCCAGAAAAGCATAGAAGATAATAATGCCAAAAATAAGATGATCACATACTTATTTTTGCTATTATAGTTCACCCAATGGAAACATAATTCTTATATGTTTTAACTACGGCAATTGCTAGTACTCTCACTGCCTAGCTATAAAAATTGTAATTGATAGCTTTCCTATTTGAATAACTAGTTGGCCAGAATATGAATCATAATACAAACCAAATATCAGTATTAATTTTTCCCTAGCAACCAAGGCCTACTTCCAGAATTCAAATATCACACACATACACACACAACAGATAGAGACAGAGACAGAGAGACAGAGGAAGAGACATAGAGATGACAAATGAACTGTGGTTGATAAAATGGTTTATATGCAGTTAATAAATAAACAAAAAGAACATAGGGCAAAAAAATACCTTGTTTCCAAAGGCTATAAATTCAAACAAAACACTAATGGCAAAATGATAATAATTTCAAAAATACTGGAAAATACTTTATCTCTTACTACTTCATCTATATTATTCAATACTGCTTATCCTACCTCCTTCCTAAAATTGTTGTGAAGAGAACATGTTGTACACTGGATTATGCTGTTGAAATTTCAGAATGCCCTCATTAATATTACATGAAAAACCCTCAAATTTATAAAGGACATAAAATTAAAATTCACACAGCTTTGTAGTTTGAAATCTTCCATTGTTCCTCCCAAAGGCACTATATTTACAACAGTCCATTTTTGTTTTTATTCAGTCACTAACCTATGCTTGTCAGAAAGATGTGTAATTGAAGACTTGCCTGGAAATAGATTATTGCCAGACTATGGTGGGCCCTGTATGGGAGGACCCAAGTTTGAGATATCATTCTGTCATCTGGAAGATTTTTAAACAATAAAATTCCATGATCTGAGAGTTGTATTAGAATAAATTTGTACACAATATAAACTAGGGATTATGCCATAAAGTGGTCATAAAATGTTATCAGAAGAATGAATGGTCACTGTCAAGGGGCAGAGCCAAGATGATGGAGGAGAGGCTATGACTCCCACAAGCTCCAGATAAACCCATTCAC
Source organism: Dromiciops gliroides (assembly GCF_019393635.1). Lineage (NCBI taxonomy): Eukaryota > Metazoa > Chordata > Mammalia > Microbiotheria > Microbiotheriidae > Dromiciops > Dromiciops gliroides. The sequence continues at coordinate 405,409,216 of NC_057861.1, forward strand.
TCACTCCCAAATAATGCCATTAAAAACAAACAAACAAAAAAAAAAAAAAACAGAGCAGCCTAATGGCCATAAGAACAGAGTGAGACTATTTTCCAACCAAAGAGGGCAATTGGGATCACCTCCTGATTGGGCTGAAGCAGGAGCTCAGCACACGGTCCAGACGCAGCCAGGAACATACAGTGCTTCCAGTGCCTTAGAGTCTTCAACACCAGTGCCTTTTTCTGAGGCTCATCTCACAGACTGGTGAGGGGGTTTGGTGGTTGGACCGGTTGAAGTGGATGCAGTCTCTGCTGAAGTTGTGGCAAAGCACCCTGATTCTGGAAGCACTGGGCCAAATGAATTGGTGGCGGCCCAGTGGGGGAGGGGCACAGGCATGCCAAGCTTCTGACCATAGAGAATCAGATTTCAATCAGACATGTGCTTCCAGGCTGAGATTAGTAGGGAAAAAAAGATGGCGGACAATAGACAGCTTCTTTGGGGCTGGGGTAGACCAGAATACATCCTCAGAGGAAGATAATAACAAAGTCAAAGCTCCAATATCTAAAGCCTCCAAGAAAAATATGAATTTATCTCAGGCTATGGAAGTGCTCAAAATGGACTTTGAAGAGAAAGTAGGAGAAATAGAAGGAAGATTTAGAAAGACGGAGGAAAAAATGAAAGGAGAAATGAGAACAATGCAGGAGTCATGAGAAAAAAGTCAACAGCTTGAAAAAGCTAAATGGGAAAGGAGATACAAAAGCTCTCTGAAGAAAATAATTGCCCCCAAATTAGGATTGAACAAATGGAAGCTAGTGACTTTATGAGAAACCAAGACACTGTAAAGCAAATCCAAGTGAATAAAAAAAAAATAGAAGGTGATATGAAATCTCTCCTTGGAAAAAGAACTGACCTGGAAAATAGATTCAGGAGAGATAATTTGAAAATCATTGGACTACCTGAAAGCCATGAACAAAAAAAGAGCCTAGACATCATCTTCCAAGAAATTATCTGGGAAAATTGCCCTGATATTCTAGAAGCAGCAAGTAAAATAGAAATTAAAAGAATCCATCAATCATCTCCTGAAAGAGATCCCAAAAGGAAAACTTACAGAAATATTATAGCCAGATTCCAGAGATCCCAGGTCAAGGAGAAAATATTGCAAGCAGCTAGAAAAAAGGAATTCAAATACTGTGGAGCTACAATAAGGATAAAACAAGATCTAGCAGCATCTACATTAAAGGACCAGAGGGCATGAAATATGATATTCCAGAGGGTAAAGGAACTGGGACTGCAGCCAAAAATTATATACCCAGCAAAATTGAGTATAATCTTTCAGGGGAAGATGGGACTTCAATGAAAAAGAGCACTTTCAGGCATTTGTGATGAAAAGACCTGAACTGAATAGAAAATTTGACTTTTAAATACAAGACCCTAGAGAAGCAAAAAAAAAGGTAAACAGGAAAAATAAATCATGAGGGATATTAAAAGATTAAACTGTTCACCTTCCTACATGGGAAGATAATACTTCTAACTCATAAGATCTTTTTCAGTATTAGAGCAGCTGAAAGTAATATACTTAGACAGAGGGCACAAGTGTGAATTAAATATGAAGGGATGATATCTGTAAAGCATTTATTTTTTTGTTTATCCTTGTTTTTTGTGAGGCAGTCAGGATGGGTTGGCTTATGGCTGGAGATGGATGTGGGCTTGGATCCTCCTGGGTCCAGGGCTGGTGCTTTGTCCACTTTGTCAACTAGCTGACCCATGATTACATCTTCATGATGAAGTTAAGGATTAAGAGGAATCACTGCAAGAAAGGGAAAGGGAGAGGTGGGTTGGGGAAAAGTAGTTCACATAAAAGAAACAAGGAAAAGCTTATGGAGTAGAGGGGAAGATGGGGAAGGAGGGGGGAGTGAGTAAGTCATCAGAATTGGCTCAAAGAAGGAATAACATACACACTCAAGAGGATATAGTAATATATCTTGCCCTGTGGGAAAGTGGGAGAAGAAGGGGATAAGGGGGGGAGGCAATGAAAGGAAGGGCAGATTGGGGGAGGGGGCAGTAAGAAGCATAACACTTTTGAGGAGGATATGGTGAAGGAAGATAGAAAATAGAGTAAATATCAAGGGGAGGGAATAAGATAGAGGATAACACAGTTAACAATAGTAACTGTGAAAGAAATGATGAGCAGGATGATATCTGAAGGATGTATGAAAAATGCAAACCATCAACAGAGATAGAACTAATGGTATCTGAATACAGATTGAAATATAATTTTATTTGTTAGCTCCTCTTTCTAAAGGTATTTTATCTATTTTCTTTCACAACCTGACTGAGAAGATATTTTGCATAACTGCACATGTTTGAGTTATATTGAATTGCTGGATTTCATAGGGAGGGAAGAAGAGTGAGGGAAGAGGAAAATTTAGAACACAACATTTTAAAAAATAAATGTGAAAAGTAATGATGAGCAGGAGGAGTTCAGAGAAACCTGGAAGGACTTATATGAACTGATGCTGACTGAAAGGAGCAGAACCAGGAGAACATTGTATATAGTAACAGCAACATTGTGTGATGAACAATGGTGATAGACTTGACTCTTTTTAGCAATGCAATGGTCCAAAAACAATTTCAAAGAACTTCATAATAGAAAATGTTCTCAAAATCCAGAAAAAAAGAACTGTGAATTATGAATACAGATTGAGCCATACTATTTCTACTTTGGGGATATTTTTCCTTCTTTTTTGAGGTTTTTCCCTTTTGCTCTGACTCTTCTTTTACAATATGACTAATGCATAAATATGTTTAATGTGACTGAGCATATATATAACATATATTAGATTTATTTCTGTCTTGGGCAGGGGAGAGGGAAGGAAGGGTGGGAGAAAAATTTGGAAATAAAAATCCTATGAAAACAAATATTGAAAATTATCCTTATATGTAACTGGAAAATAATAAAATACTGAACAAAAAAAAGAACTTTTGCACAGCCAAAAAAAAGAATGTATGACCAAATAATAAATAAATAAAATGGCAGATGATTCACAGAGCAAAATGAACACAATGGACAAGCTGCCCAAGTGATTCACTATGATCCATGAAATGTTGAGAAAATTAGAGGAAGACTTCCAGCATGCTGGGTGAAGTACATATGAAATATTTAAGGGATGATATGAAAAAGAGTTATACAGGATTAGAGGGCTAGGATGGCTCATTATCTGAATCTTTGAAATGAGCACACATACCTGTAAAATCAAAGAACCATTGAAATATTGGTATAATACAGCACTGTGATTAAGGATGCCTTGGAAAGTATGGACTGGGGCAGGGAAAAGTTGGGAGACTCTTATAGTTTTTTTGGAACTCAAATGTTTATCAAATTGATAGATGGATTAATAAGTTCCCAAATGATATGCAACTGAGATTTCTTTTTAATAGATTCTGATTCAAAATGCAGTGCCTAGTGAAAACCCTAATAATAATTGACTTATTGTCCACCTATTGTGCCTAAATATTGAGTTCAGCCATATAAGTAGTGGCTTATTGGTAAATATTTAACAATCAGTTCTCTGAAAAAGAAAATTTACTTTAGACAAAATACACTTTTAAGTTTAATCTTCATTATTAACATTTTTATCTAGTCTATTTTATGCACTTTAAATTATTATTCTTGATTATAAAGGACACATGAAAGAAGATGCTATCTGCATCCAAAGAACTGATCCATAAAATTATATATATAATATATATATGTATTTATGTATATGTGTATACACACATACATACACATTTGTATCTAATGGTAGCCTCCTCTAGGGTGGGGCATGGAGGAAAAAAGAAAAATGAAATTTTATAATTTATTCAAAAGGAATAGAAAATTGTACACAATACATAAAAGTTGTATATAATGCATAATGTAGAATCATCTTTTTATTACATTATGTTATGGAATTGCCTGTTTTATTCCATAGTGTTTTGGGGGGGTTTGTTTACTTTTTTTCTCTTTTAAATAGAATTGTATTTTCCAAAATATATATAAAAACAAATTTTAACATCAATTTTTAAAATTTTGTGTTCTTCCTCCCTCCCGTTCACTCCCTACCCACAAGAACTCAAGCAATTAAAAATAAGTTATATATGAGCAGTCATGGAAAACATTCCCACACTAGCTAGGTTGTAAGAGAAAACAATCAAAAAAACCCCAAAACTTCAGATTAAGGAATCATCAAAGAGGAAGAAAAAAAATCAATTCATTTAAAAATATGAGTTTCTATCTGTTTTCAGAAAATATCAGTTCTTTCTCTGTAGATGGGTTGCAATTATTACTATTATTTTTTTTGGCGAGGCAATGGGGGTTAAGTGACTTGCCCATGGTCACACAGCTAGTAAGTGTCGAGTGTCTGAGGTCGGATTTGAACTCAGGTACTCCTGAATCCAGGGTCGGTGCTTTATCTACTGCGCCATCTAGCTGCCCCTAGGTTGCAATTTTCAAAAGTCCTTCAGGGTTATATTGGATCATTGCCTTGCTGAAAATAACCACATGCTTCCCAGCAGATCCCCTTACACTATTGCTGTTATTTTGTATACAGTACATTTCACTCTGCTTCAGTTCATGTAGGTCTTTCTAGGTTTTTCTGATAGTATCCTGTTCATCATAACCTGTATATAGTACCTTAAACTTGACAGAGCATTTTCTTCATAATAGCCCAGCAAAGTAGGTACCATATGTTTTGCCATTATAATCAATCATCATAACTATTTCCCTCCATCCTATTCCCTTCTCATGATATTTAATCTATTTTCTATCTTCTTTTTACCTATTCCTCCTCAATAGTGTTTTACTTCTGAGTATCATGTCCCCTGCTCTGCAATTCCCTTTTTCACCCTTCCTTCCTTATCCTCTTCCCCTCCTACTTTCATGTAGGGTTAAATAGATCACTCCTCCAAATTGGGTATGAATGTTATTCCCTCCATGAGCCCACCCTGATGAGATAAAGGTCTTTGAACTAATTCTGTGTTCTAAATTTTTCTTCCTCCCTCCCTTCTCAACCCTCCCGATGAGATCAAGCAATTCAATATGTCATACTTGTGCAGTAATGCAGAACATCTTCACCTTCCTCGAAAGTGTTTTGCTTTTTATTGCTCTCTCTCCCAATCTGCCCTTCCCTCCTTCTCTTCTTCCCCACCCCATGTCCCTCCCCTCCCTCAGGGAAAAAATATATTACTATTCTTACTTGAGTATGTATGTTAGTCCTTCTTTGAGCCAATTCTGATGATATTTAGGTTCACTCACTCCCCAACTCCTTCTCCCTCCTCCCCTCCCCTCCATAAGCTTTTTTCTTGTTTCTTTCATATGAACTACCTCTCCCCAGACCATCTCTCCTCTTCCCCCTCCCCCAGTCTATTCCTCCTACACCTCAACCCTATTTTAAAGATGTTATCATAGGTTAGTTAGGTGGTACAGTGGACAAAACACCAGCCCTGGACCCAGGAGGCCCCAAGCCCAAATCCAGCACCAGACATAAGACACCCCACCCTGTCTGCCCCACAAAGAACAAAACATAAATGCTTTACAGATATCATTCCTTCATATTCAGTTCAGACCTGTGTCTTCTGTGAATTCCTTACTGAGATAGCTCTCATGAGTTTTAAGTATTATATTCCCATGTAGGAATGTAAACAGTTTGATCTTTTAATATCTCTCATGAAATATTTTCCTGTTTACCTTTTTATGCTTCTCCAGGGTCTTGTATTTGAAAGTCAAATTTTCTATTCAGTTCAGGTCTTTTCATCACAAATACCTGAAAGACCTCTTTTTCATTGAAATCCCATTTTTTCCTCTGAATGATTATTATTAATTTGGCTGGGTATGTGATTTTTAGCTGTAGTCCCAATTCCTTTGCCCTCTGGAATATCATATTCCATGCCCTCTGGTCCTTTAATGTAGAAGCTGCTAGATCTTGCTTTATCCTTTTTGGAGCTCCACAGTATTTGAATTCTTTTTTTCTAGCTGCTTGCAATATTTTCTCCTTGACCTGGGAATTCTGGAATTTGGCTATAATATTCCTGGTGGTTTTCCTTTTGGGATCTCTTTCAGGAGGTGATCTGTGGATTCTTTCAATTTCTATTTTAGCTTCTGCTTCTAGAAAATCAGGGCAATTTTCCTTCACAATCTCTTGGAGGATAATGTCTAAGCTTTTGTTTTGGTCATGGTTTTCAGGTAGTCCAATGATTTTCAAATTATCTCTCCTAGATTTATTTTCTAGGTCAGCTGTTTTGCCAAGGAGATATTTCACATTGCCCTCTATTTTTTCATTCAATTGGATTTGCTTTACAGTGTCTTGGTTTCTCATAAGGTCACTAGCTTCCATTTCTTCAATTCTAATTCTTAGGCAGTTATTTTCATCAGACAGTTTTTTAATCTTCTTTTCCATTTGGCTTTTCACACTGTTGACTTTTTTCTCATAACTCTCCTGCATCACTCTCATTTCCCTTTCCATTCTTTCCTCTTTTTCTCTATATCTTCTTTCTATTTCTCCTACTTTCTCTTCAAAGTCCCTTTTAAGAGATTCCATGGCCTGAGACCAGTTCATATTTTTCTTGGAAGCTTTGGATGTTGGAGCTTTGACCCTGTTATTATCTTCCTTGTCTGAGGTTGTATTGTAATCTACCTTTCCCCCAAAGAAGTTTTCTATGGTCCTCTGCTTTCTCTGCCTACTCATCCTGGCTTACTATTTCTTGGTTTTTAACTCCTTCTTAAAGTGTTGTGCTGCTTCCAGTACACACTGTTCGAGCTACAGCATGGCCCGGGGGGTGAATGGGCTTCTTCTCAGCCTACCTGGCCTCAATTTTATTTGATTTTAAACTCTCCACTGGGGGGGGGGGTCAGTGAATGGGGGGAGGGGCTGCTTCTCGGCTCTGGTCCTGTTCCCATCTTCAGAGGGTCCCAGGTGTTTTGTTCTGAGGGGTGGAAGGTTTTAATCTCACCTGGTCTGTTCTCTGGTCTGGAGATAATCTCAAGCCTACTTACTAAATAACTAACCAGCAAAGCTTTCTATGGTGTGGTTCTTAGCTTCCAGGAAGCTGCTCCCCTGCTCCCCTCCCCGACCTGCTCCCTCTGCTGCTCAGGATTTCTTCCTGGTTCCCCACTGGAGTGGAACAGTGGAATTCTTCCCCCAAGCCACTGGGACCCCTGTTCTTACCCCCCTGGCCAGCTGTTCAACCCGACCACGTACTCAGTTCCAGAAGATGCTGGTTTTGCAGCTGATTCAGAGGCTCTGGGGCAAATTCCTCAGGCAGGTTTCTGGTATGTTGACCTGATTGTGGGGTTAGGCTTTACTTGTGGTCCAGAACAGCCCCCTAAAATATATCTATAGCTTGAGAAAACTCTCAGCCTGTATTTTTGTGTGTTTTTCTGCTCCACAGTTTCTTTTATTGCTATTTTTGGGGTGATTATATCAGGAGCTCTGTGCATTCAGTGTCTTTCCTCTGTCATCTTGGCTCCCTATTCCATAATTTAAAATAAAATAAATATTTTTTAAAAAGATTTTATGTATTAAAAAATATTCTGAGCCAAGTATGATGGTACACTCCTATAGTCTGGTAGTTGGGAAGCTAAAGCTGGTAAATTGTTTGAATTTGGGAGCTCTCAACTACATTAGGGCTAAAAATGATCATGTGTCCATGCTGACTAGTATCAATATAATGAGCTCTCAGGAGAAGTAAGGGAGGTACCAGGCTGTCTAGTTTTGAACTCACTAAGGGCAGAAATTATGCTGTTCAAAGCTTCTGTGATAACTAGAAGTGGAGTCTTCCCTTGAGTAGCCAGACACTGTGCATTCAGTCTAGGTAAGCTAGGAAGACAGTTTCAAAAATAAATAAATAAACAAAAAATGAATTTATATATAGATGGAAGTAAACAAATACAAATGAATGGACTATAGATGATAATGATGAAGATAGACAGACAGAGAGACAGATAGATTAGATAGATAGATAGATAGATAGATAGATAGATAGATAGATAGATAGATAGATAGATAGGTAAGTAGTTAGGTATTTGGGTAGGTAGGTAGGTAGATATAGATGAAAATTTAAAAAAAAAAAACTTTCCTCTGGGAAGGAGTCCTTAGGCCTCACCAAACTCATAAAGGGGTCTATAACACACAAAATGGTTAAAAATCTGTGGTAAAGTGAAATAAACAAGACCACTTAAAATCCGATCTACATGTGCTATAGACTCAAGGAATCATGAATCTTGAGAAAGACAATATTATAATCTAAGACTGTTTGTGGGGAGAGAGGGGGAAGGGGAAAGAAGAGGGAGTGGGAGGAGAGGGAGAGAGAGAGGGAGAGGGAAAGGGGAAAGGAAGGCAGGCAAAGCGTGGAGTGACTTCTCTTTCCTCTTTTCTGAGAGGACAGCTACTTTGGAAAGTGACTCAGTCTAACTTTGTCAAGGATTCTGTTATTATCCTTAACTATTTGCCCAAGACCCATAAATAGGGTATACTTAGAGTAACTAAATCTAAGTAACTGCTGAGCAAAAAGCTCCAGCTGGGATATTTTGTTTCTTAAAACCTACTTCATCTGTATTCTTTAATGCTTTATGCGTGTTTCTGGCTAGGCCACAGGGGAGCTTGGTTTCTTTCTACAGTCTGTATATGCCTCAATTGTTTAGTGCTTTGTGGAATACTGTTTCTTAATAAGTCCAGTTTCTTCCTGTTCTGGATTTTTAGTATCTTTTAAAATCTACTATGAAAAGTATGAAATTCATTGTGAATTTCCATTCACTTTCCATCTTCAAACAGTAGCTGGACTGACATTGTCTCTTATGTAGATGACTAAGACTACATGTTATTTTGAAGAATTTATATATGCATTAACTCTACAGTCATATTGATGAAATATAATAAAAATCACCTAAAACATCTGCATAATTGGAACAATTCATACAGACACATGTAATCTTTTATAATAATGAATTTATGGAAATCATAGTCAAAGACACTGGACATATATAAGTAAATGATACAACAAAAATCTTTGCCAAAAAGAAAGGTTTCATGCCCATTTCCCCTAGTAAATAATTCTACTCCAATAGGAATTCTTACAGATTTTTTATAATGTTCAAGATCCTCTGTCCTCATGTTTGATATCTTCTGTGAAAATTATGTTTCAGTTTAATTCAACATATATTCAATAAATGCTTACTATGTGCTTGAATGAAGTGGTTAGAATAAAGAGGAAGTGAGGCATAGTTGTCTATGTATTTAGCAGCATGGAATGAAAAAAATGGCAAAGGAAAAATGGAACATAAACATGATTTATTTCTTATTTCAGTTCTTTATGCTTTTTATATTCTTTACATTTTAATTTTCCTTATATACTGACTACCTTATAGTAAAAGCTTAAGTTTATGCATTGATGGAGAGTATATATATATATATATATATATATATATATATATATATACACATGCATATACACACATATGTATATATATGTACATGAATATATTATATCTATATATGTGTATACATATATATGTATCATAACCACTACTAGATCATAACCTGCCTATGAAAGGCAATGAGCTTTAACTTTGGCATTTTTTCCTTCATAACATTTCTCAAATATCTCCCCTTCTCTCTACTCACATAACCACCACATTTGGTCAGGTCCTCATCATCTCTCACCTAGACTATTGCTATAGCCTTCTAACTGCCTCAAGTCTTTTTCCAATTTAATCCATCTTCCACTCAGCTGCCAAGACATTTTTTTATTAAGTGTAGGTCTGACCATGTTTCTCTGTCATCATTGCCCCCCAAACTACATTTAAAGTTCTTCATACCTTATCTCCTTCCTACCCTTCTAATGCAATAAGGGACCCAAAGAGTATTCATATAATGCTTTCTTCCCTGATGGAGACAGATTACTTAAAACTCCACACCTGCATGAGTGACAGAGTTGGTGAGAGCTTGGGGAAGAAGAGTTCCTGATTCTTCTGCTTTTCAGCTTCAGGACAAAAGACATATAATTCCAGAGTCTCTTAAGGGAGAGCTCCCTGAAGAGAAAGAAAGAAGCCAGGAATGCACTGATATATGCAGTTTTTCAGCTTACCACACTAAAGACTCCAGGGAATTTCCCCTTAGGTAAGATCTGGGATTTTCTGTCTTGATTGCACTGAGCTATTTCACTCCTACTATTACCTGGTATATTCTCATCTGCATAGCTTCTATGTTTTTTTAATTGCTATTGGCCTGAATAAATGTTTTGTTTAGCATTTTGCTATTTTATTTTTGTAACTGATATTTGGTTTGAAAGGTCAAGCCTTGACTATTTAGCCTGACACACTCCTGTCTTGTTAAGGGATTATGATCTTTTTGACCAAGTGCTCAATTTAAACACAAAAATTCGTTCCCTTAGGCTAACAATATTTAGAGGGACAGATAGAATTCTAGCCCTGTATATACATTCTATCCCCTCTAGGAGGAGAGCAGAGTAGCCACCCTCATGGCTCCAACTTCCTGTTCCCCTCTAGTCTTTCAAACTTCCTTAAGTTTATTAAAAGCAACCACCAATTTAACAGCCTCTTAGGTCTATAACCTAAGTGTGACCTTTGACTTTTCATTTCTCTCTCACTCTACATTACCAATAAGTTTATAAACTATGCCACATCACTCAACAAAGATATTTTGCATCCAACCCTTTCTGTCTGCTCATACTGCTGCAAGTTCAGTTCCTCATCACTTCTGTTAAGCTGATTTCCCATAAGTACAAATATGACCATGATATTCCCCTCTGTTAAGGGCTAAAATTCTAGCTAAACTGTCTAAAATATCTAATGAGTGGTCACCAATAAATTATAAGCTTTAGCAAGAGTTAGACTTTTAAGCATTTATTAAGGAGAATAAGAATTTGGTAAAGAGAGAGAGAGAGGCCTATATTCATCTATCTATTAAAGGGAGAGTGCATTTCTAGCTCCCTTCTCCACCAGCAACACCAGGAAAAGAGAGAGAGTCAGAGCGCCCAGCTCTTCCTTCTTCCTCCCACTAGCAAATGTCACTTCCTGACGCCAAAGAAAAGACACATATTCTTGCCCTCAAAGACCTTCCTTTCATGGCAGAACTTTTCTACAGTAAGTCTCCAGCAGATGGCATCATTCTAATCGTTACACCTATTTAGTCAACTCCAGTATCCCCCTGTTGTCTCTAACATCTAACATAAGCTTCTCTCTTTGGTCTTTAAAATGATTCCCAACCTGGCCCCAATCACTTTTTATATCTCATTGTATACTATATACACTCCCATTCTCTGTGATCCAGCAAAGCTAGACTCTTCTCAGTTCTTCACATGCAAAACTTACTACATCAGAGTATCTTTGCAATGGCTTTCCAAAAAGGTCCCTCTACCTTCAACTCACATCTCAGGCACTACTCCATTAAGCCTTTCCTATAATTGCTTAGTGGCTTTTCTACTTAAGCATTTTGTATTTGTTTGTATTTTTCTCCTTATGTGTAATCTTTACATACATGCACTTGCTGAGCTAAAATTTATTCTCTCCTTGAGAGAAGCCATTGTTTCATTTATTGTATTCATATCCCCACTATCTAGCATTGTTATGTCAATTGACTGACTAATGGGTAAATAAAGGTAATGTTAAGCCCACTGGAAGAGGGGCGAGGTATAGTTGGAAAAATCACACCCAGTGGCTCACATGGAAGAATTACCTTAGTGAGTATTTCTCAGCCCCATACACAAAAACAAAAAGGATCCCCATTATTCAATGAGTCATGATAGAATGCTCTCAACATCCAGAAAAAAGAACTGTGAATTATGAATGCACATTGAACCTTATTGTTTCTACTTTTCAACTGTTTTTTCCTTCTTTTTTGAAGTTTTACCCTTGAGCTCTGATTCTTCTTTTACAAGATAATTAATGTAGAAATACATTTAATGTGATTGTATATATACAACCCATATCAGACTGCTTTCCATCTTGGGGAGGAGGGAGGGAAGGGAGAGTGGGAGAAAAAAATTTACTGAATCAACCACTTTGTGGCAAGCTGAAGAAAAAAAAATAAGTATAACCAGGAATTTTTCTAATATTGTTACAATTTCCAGTTTTATAAGGAAATTTCCCAAACATACAACCCCCCCCAATAGTGTTGTAAAATACACAAGTGAATTGTTATTAAACAAACACACACAATTTAGGGGATTTAATTACATTAAAGAGGGAGCTAGTTTGCTCAATATATAGAGTGTCAGACCTGGAATGATAAGACTTGACTAGAAAATTTGGCCTCAGATATTCACTAGCTATGTGATCCTGGGCAGATGACTTAACCTCTATTTGCCTTAATTTACTAGAGAAGGAAATCACAAGCCACTCCAATGTCTTTGCCAATAATACTTCATGTGGGCTCATGAAGAGTCAGACGTGAGAAAACAAGAACAATTATATTGGAAAAAAGGAATTTATTTTGCTATTGATTTATTGAATTACAGTGGACAGTACCTGAGAATTAACAAAACGAATACCAAAACATAATATTAAATAACATAAAAGAGAAATCTCTATATTTAGCTGTCTACAGACAAATTGCATCATGCAAATGAACAGAATTATACTTGAATCCTGTTTTTAGGACTGAGCCCATAGTTTTTATGCAGACCAAATTCCCATGAGATCATAGTTCAGACCCAAAACCTAAGGATAGAGTCATTTTTTTCCCCACAAAATATCTGAAATAGTACTAAAGCTTCATTGTATCCAGAACAGCCACTTGTAACCTGGATTTTACTAAAAAGTTTCAAATCTTTCATCTTATTTAACTATTGCATTTTTAGTTTACACCAATTCATAATTGCAATTCCATACTTCCATGGAAGCCTAAACAAAATTAGGAACTATGGGCTTAGAGATCATTGATGTGCAATTCCACATTGATGTGCAGATAAACCATTTAGAAAAAAGATTTAAAACATCAGCTGGTATAGAGTTCCCAGGCCCTTGGAAAGGAAAAAAAAGAGCTCTTGTGCTATGTTCAAGTTCATGCCTTAATTATTGGGAAAATGAAACAAAAATGATTATTTTCTATTAAATATAGATTCCAAGCCCTAGTGAGTCATATTGCCTAGACTTGGGCTAATTTTTTTTTCATTAGACAATTTATCCTAATTTATTTGTACCTTTCAAAGCATTGGTTTTATGTCATTCAGTAAAGTATATTCTGAAAATGGTTGTTTCACTGAAGTGCACATGGCTGGGAACTTTACATTAACCAAAACATTTAAATTACCACTTCAAAGTCACAAAGTTTATGTTCATCATAGAAAGCCTTTATATTATTAATTTTAACTTGCAAATTATATAAAGCCAAACTTCAGACAATGCTGGGATTCATACCAGGTTTATTCTAATGATGATGAGTTACTCTTGCTTGATAGATCGTTATTGTTTATCTGCCACTGTTATGACTACTAAAAAGGTCACCAAGGACTTGTGGCACCATAAAGGTCATTTTTGTTATTCCAAAGAGAGAAGTTTTGACATTTGATATACTACCAAGATAATAGGCAACCACTTGGTTTTTGTAAAACTAGTCATCCATTTTTGTCTATTGCTGATGGGGGAGGGGAGATGTCTTTTGGTTTTTATGTGAAAAGATCAGCAAAAAACTCTTAAAATTAAAGAAAAACCATGCAGAGTTGTGTCCATGGAGTTACTTTTAGTGATATATATGGTGTTTTGTTAAACATGAGTAAGTAATCTAAATTTCCATACATCAATTTTAACAGTATTGATGCATGGATAAATAAGGTTAATAACTCATAATTTTAATTAGTAGATATTAGACCAAAACTTTAGATAATAACTGGGGAAGGGGGAAGTGCCTATTCCTAGAACCATTTCATCGAACCACCTCAATTTTTACTAGTAGACATAAGTAGGGCCTGTAGAACTAAAATAAGTTTTTCAAGCTAACAAAGCTAGTAATTGGTAGATCCAGGATGCTAATCCAAGTCATATGACTACAAGATCAGCTTTCTTTTGACCAATAAGCTGCCCAATCATTACTAAAGTAAAGAGAGTGAATTTGAATTCTTTTGTATCAGCCTTCCATTCCACATTCTGGAGGTTTTAGCAATTCACATCGGTGCAAATGAGAATGCCTATAGAAAGGTGTTTGCCTACACAGAAACCCAGTCAAAATTTAATAAGGATGTGCTTTGTAAATGCAAACAACTCCTGGTTATTGTCCATGCCATGACAGCCATGTCAGTATCCCTATAACAATCTCTGAGCAGTGTGTAAAGAAACACCTAGGGGGACATCTAGGTGGCACAGTAGAGAAAACATTGGCCCTGGATTCAGGAGGACCTGAGTTCAAATCTGACCTCAGACACTTGACATTTACTAGCTGTTTGACCCCAGGCAAGTCACTTAACCCTCATTGCCCCACAGGAGGAAAAAAAAATAGAAACACATAGCAAGGCTTAGAATCAAGAAGTTTTGTTTGAAAAATCTCAATTCAGACATTTACTAAAGGCATGATCCTGGGCAAGTCACTTAATTTTCTCCCAGCCTCCATTTCCCCATCTGTAAAATAGGAATAATTATAGCAACTACCTCAAAATGTTATTTTTGTTTGAGTGGGAATAAAATGTGCAGGCTTGTGATTTCATTTGTCTAGAGAATTCCCCATGAGGAAAATCCCTCTACTAATACAGATCATCAAGCATTCTATAATTTATAGTCTTAGAGAGCTTCCTGTGGCATTAAGAATCTAAGTGACTTTCCCAGGACAATACGGCCAGTATGAGTCAAACCTAGCACATGAACCCATATCTTTCTGACTCCAAAGTTAACTCTTATTCATTATAACACGATGTGCCTAATTGAAGGATTGTTGTGCAACTCAAATGAGATAATATAGGGAAAGTACCTCGAAAACATTCACAGATTGTTTAAATTCTAATCCTTAATTACCATTGTCCAGGGGCAGCTAGGTGGCAGTGGATAGAGCACCGGCCCTGGATTCAGGAGGACCTGAGTTCAAATCTGGCCTCAGACACATGACATTTACTAGCTATGTGATACTGGGCAAGTCACTTAACCCCAGTTGCCTCACACACACACAAAAAATCACCATTGTCCTCTCTCCTGTGAACTTTTATGCCATACCACCAATTGCCGCTTGGACATTTCACACAGTACTAATGCAGTGCACCTAAAACAGAAATTATCTTTTCCCTAAATTCCCTGCTCTTCCAAACATCCCTAATTCTGCTTGACACCTCCATTTTTCCAGTCTCTCAAGTTCATAATACTATTATTATCAACTGCTCCTCATTCTTCCAAAGAATTGCTAAATCTCACCATTTCTAACTCTTCAAGATTTTTATCCAACTACTCTTTACTCACATGGCTTCATTCAGGGCCACATCACCCTTTCCCCACATTATGGCAATGCTCCCATAATTGGTCTCATTGCCTCATATTTCTCTGCTTCAGTCTGTCCTCTACACTGCTGTTAAAGTGATTTTTCCAAAGTACTGATCTTATAATGCTACTCAACTACTCAAAAAAAGAAAAGAAAAGAAAAGAAAACTCCTTCCTATTGACTCTAGAATTAAATATAAAACTCCACTATCAGGTTTTAAAGCTTTTGCTACCTGGCCCCAATTTATCTTGCTAGTCTCACTAAACATTACTCATTCTCCCACACACTTTAATCCAACCAGACCACCCTCCTACTTTTCTTCCATTTCCTATCTGTGTGCCTTTGAACTAACTGACTCCCATGCCTGGAGTGTACTCTCTCCTCTCCTCTTCCTGAAAGAATCCCTTTTTCCCTCAAACAAGACCTTCTATGTGGAGCCTTTTGTGATTACTTCAACTGCTACTGCCCTTGCTCTCAAACTACCTTGTACTTAACTATTTTGTATTTATTCTCTTTGTGTTTATTCTATTTAAGTTTATTTATATAATTGCTGTCTCCTACGTTAGAAGTTAGGTCCTTGAATCCAGAGATTATTTCATTCTTTGCACTTATATACCCCATACCTAGCACAATGTTTGACCCATGGTAGATACATAATGAATGTTTTTTATTAATTGATTGAATGTCATTGGAGTGTTTTTTTATATATAACTGATATCTCCCAAGCCTAGTGTTTATCTCACCAAGGTGTAACCCAGCTTATACTATTCCTGTCTTAGAATTCCAACATGACATTACTAAAGATATAACAGGAGTCCAGACCTTCCCAAAGTTTCTCTAAGGTAATTCCTTGGGTAGTTCCTTTCTGAATTAATTTAGAAAAGCCTTACCTGGGTATCCTTTAGAACAGTGGTGTAAAACAAATAGAAGGTGGGGGAAATACTAATCTGTACATCAGGATCCCTTTGGGCTACATATGACATCTTTAAATATGATATTATTTGTTTTATGGTATTTTATTTGTGTTTTAACTATTTCTCACATTTTGATCTGGTTCTGTTATCCTCCTTGTAGGCTATGTGTTTGAGCCCTCTGTTCTAGAATGAACATTGTGGTATCATTTTGAACTGTCTAAATTGCTTTTCAGATACTGATACATAACACAATGTTAGAGAACCTTAGAAATCACTTTATATGCATCCCTTCATTTTATGTATGAAGAAACTGAGGTTTAGAAAGAATAAAAGATTAAGAAAACTCATCCAAGCTTATACAACTAGTAAATGGAAAAGTTGGAATTTAAATCATGACTTCTGGTTGCAAATTCAGTATGTTTTCAACTATACTGCTCCAGACTAGCATGATGTCACAGACACGTTCTTGGTTGACAAACTGGTACCAACATTGTGGTTTCCTTCAGTGACATTTGCAGGGCAATAATAACACCCCTTATACATTACCTGCATGTGCTCTTCCTGTGAGTGTCATAGTTTCCATTAAGGAAAAGACCAGAGTTCTTGAAAAGGAAAAGGAAAATAACCTCCCTATTTCCCTTCTGTGACATTGCTGAATGGGCCCTAAAGAGGTAGAAAGGGAGGACATCATTAGTCAAAAGAGAAAGAAATAAGTCTGAGCAAATGAATTCATTAACAGTACTTCAGCTATCTGAATTCCATCTAAAGATAGAATTTTCAGGGCAGCTAGGTGGTACAATGGATAAAGTATTGGCCCTGGATTCAGGAGGACCTGAATTCAAATCCAGCCTCAGATACTTGATGCTTACTAGCTTTGTGACCCTGGGCAAGTCACTTAACCCTCACTGCCCTCCAAAGAAAGAAAGAAAGAAAGAAAGAAAGAAAGAAAGAAAGAAAGAAAGAAAGAAAGAAAGAAAGAAAGAAAGAAAGAAAGAAAGAAAGAAAGGAAGGAAGGAAGGAAGAAAGAAAGAAAGAAAGAAAGAAAGAAAGAAAGAAAGAAAGAAAGAAAGAAAGAAAGAAAGACATTTTTTAAAGAAAAAAATAAATAAAGATAGAATTTGCAAAACTAATAGGTATTCTTTCATGTGCATAGATGTATAGATGTAGATGTAGATATAGCTTTAGATGTAAAGGTAGAAGGTGAAATACTTTTTAAAATTAATTGATGAAGGTAATCAATTTATTATTAAATATTACACGCTTTAATTTGGGAAAAGTTGTATATAAGAGTGCAGGCAATTAGGTGGTACACTATACAGAGTGTCAGGCCTAGAGTCAGAAAGACTCATCTTTCTGGGTTCAAATCTGGTCTCAGACATTTACTGGATATGTGACCCCAGGCAAGTCACAATCCTGTTTGCCTCAATTTCCTCATCTGTAAAATGAGTTAGAGAAGGAAATGGCAAATCTCTCCAAGTATCTGTGACAAGAAAACCTGAGATTAGGTCACAGAGTCACACATGAGTCATCCTTTAAATACTACATTTATAACCCATATAATGGGGAGTTGCTTTATCTGATAGTTAAAACTGCAAATCTTTTTACACAAAGGCGAATCTGGAATAAACACCCTTTCCTAGGAAGATATACAGATACAGAGAGATATTGACAGTTGCCACAGAAAATGGGGAGAACTAGAGATTGAGAACTGATGCTTTAGATATGCTCAATCCAAGCTGAGAAAATGTGGTAGGTTAATTTATAAGTGGTAATGATTAGAAGAATGGGGTATCTATGATTATAGCCTTATTAGGCAGGGATATGTACTCTAGATTTGCCTTTGCATAAAGAGAGTTATAACTTTGACTATTGGATAAAGCTACTCCAATACTTTTTGGATTTAAAATGTAGTACTGAAAGTTTGATAAATATTTGGAAACATAGGAAGCAATATCAACTCTCTTAGACACATCTTTTCCCTTATTAAAGAGTGTAATATTTTATAATAAAGTTTATTACCTTCAGCAGTATTTCAGGTATTATGCAGTTTTTAAAAAGAGCAGATTTTGATTCATTAACTTGACCTTGGACAGATTATTTTAAATCATTGGACCTCAATTTCTTCATTTGAAAAGTGAGAGGATTGCTCTGCAGTAAGTGATGTCTAATTTCCTCTTCAGGCCTAAAAAATATGAACCAAGTAACTATCATATTGATAAAGGCTAATTACATATTTATGTATTATACATATATAATTATATGCTTATACTGTATAATCCATAAATAAGTAAACATTTTAGAGATTGTTGATTAGGTTTATGATTTTCATTTTAGTGCAAGACACATATGTTTCACACCCATATATATATGAAAATCAAAACATATAGATACATTTTATGAACCTCAAAGAAATATTCTATACATCATTTTCAGATCACATGGAAAGTAGCTGAATCTCTTTTCTATTTGAAAATTTTGATCATTCTTTTCTACTCAATACAGACAAGTTTTTTTCCAAAACATTTCTTCATTACATTAATACAAATGTGATAATATTGACAGAAATAACTGTACTTTGCTCAATGATAGGAATCTTATGTTGAATTGTTATACATATGAACTTTACTCAGTAATTAAGTAAGCCTGTAAATAAGAACTCATCGGTAAGGAAAAGACTCCTAAGCAATTTATAAAGTTGGGTTGACCCTAAAAGAACAACAGGTTCCTTTCCAGTGCTCCTTATAGGTTAGTTGTGAAGCAGAGAGGCAGCTGCTTCCATCAGGAGAGGACTTGTTTGGTCTCTTTGTGTGGTATTTATAGCCTGGTCTGGTTAATGTCAATCTTCACTTTATTGGTATTCTCTTAAACCCTGAAATTTTACTCAGACTGCTCCTAATAAACCCAATCTTCTCATAGAAAAAGCTATGGATATTTTCAGGAATATATGAGAGAGGTCCTAAACCTTTTCCCCCCAACACATTGTTTCATCTTATTTGTAGTTAGGTACTAGAATATGCCTACTTTCTAGAATAACATTCTCCCAAACTCCTCAAGTTCAACAGGAACCTTTCCTGAATGTGCCTAAGTGTAAGCAAGCTCACACAATTGTGTGTTTGTATCAAAACATACTCAGCATTTTTGCATCTTTGAGTTCATTTTTTTTTCCTTATGGTCATTGTTAAAATGTTAGCTGATGACATCATTAATCATTTGCATTTTTAATTTTGTATCCCTAGTCCATAGAACAGTAAATGGCACATAGTAGGCATTTAATAAAAACTGATTGCCTGTACTAGAAACAAGATGGGTCATTGCATATAAGCTGAAATTCAATGAATCTTAGGGTTTTCATCTAATGTTTGTCGTAGTCATTGTGTGTATATGTAGGTATATATATATGTATATGTATATGTATATATATATATATATATATATAAACATATGAACACATATACATCCTCGACTCTGCACTCTCCATAACAATCCTTCAACCTAACCATTTGCCAGACACTGACATTTCTACCTGAACATCTCTTGAATTTGTCTCCTCTCCATACATAACCTCTTATGTGAATCATAGCAATAGCTTCTTAATTGGTTTCTCAGGTGTCCTCACTCTACTTCATTTTCCACATATCCACTGAGTAGATTTTTCTAAGTGATAAACCTGACCAGGTGAAGCTAGGTAGCACAGTGGATAGACTGCCAGGCCTAGAGTCAGGAAAAGATGAGTTCAACTTCAACCTCAGACACATCCTAGCTGTGTGACACTGAGCAAGACAGGGTGTTAACCCTGTCTTAAACCTTTTTGACTCAGTTTCCTCATCTGTGAAATGAGATGAAGAAGGAAATGGCAAAATACTTCAGTGTCCTTCCCAAGAAAACCCCAAATAGGGTCACAAAGAATTGGATATGACTAAAACAACTGAACACCAAGGGCTGACCCTCTCATTTTCCTACTCAAAAAATTCCAATACCTCCCTAATGGCTCTAAGAGAAGATATAAATTCCTCTGTTAGGAGTAAAAAAGCCCTTCACAACCTGACCCCACCTACCTTTTCAATCTTATTACACACATTACTTTTCATAAAATTTACAGTCCAAGCAAACTGTAATTTTTGTTGTTCTTCACCCTTGATGTCCCATCTTCTATTCCCCAGTCTGTCTGCCTATTTTCCAGATGTCTCCCTTGCTCAAATATTTTCCCTTCTCACATCAACCTTTAAAATCCTTTGATTCTACAAGAGTCAATTCATTCTCAATGAGTGTCTGTGGAAATACAATCTTTTGTTAAGACACTTTTTCTGTTCCTCCAGTTCCTTTCCTACCAAAATTCCTTTTATTTTTCTTGTAGATATTCTGTACAAAGCCATACATGTACATGTTATTTCCCACATTTGAATATGAACTTCTCAAGGGCAGGAAATGAATCATTTTTCACTAGTACATAGTAGATACTTAATAAATACTTGTAGATTAGTTGATTGATTGATCAAATACTAGGTAAATCATAGCTAGCATGTTAGCAACAATTCCTACACTGAAGTAAAAGATTTTATTTCCTTTGCAAAATGCATTTATAAAAAATGAAAATAAGTATGATATATTCAAATAGCTATGGGACACATAAGACAGATATTAGTAAAAGTTCTATCCATGCCTTCAAAGTGTTCTCAAAATAAGTAACAGAAGTGTCTTTCATATCAGATGGGTCCCTTAGCTGTCATTGTTCAGAGTGTTTTATATTTCTTGGCTAATGTCCTTAGTTTGGATCAAAATGGAATAAATGTCAGAAAATAAAACAGAAATTGTGGAAATCTAAATATTACCAGAAAAAAGTAACATCAATAAACAACTTGCAAATGCAAAGAAAAAGGCACTATATTTTACTTTCTGTCTCATTTTCCCCCATCTAAGCAGTATCAAGGATTACTCTCATGAAAAAGGGACAATGCTTATTTTTAAAACTATATTGAAGACAGAACTGAAGGGCAGAGTTTAGACCTCATGAATCTCACTGTATTAATTTATAGACATGAAAATTACATTCAAGTTAATGAAATTTTATGAGCTGCTTTGCTTATGTAATCTATAGCAGGAAAAAAATTCCAAAGATGTTGGGAAGTCATAGATTTAACTTGAAGATACATTAGAGGTTATCTACTCAAACCACTTCATTTCCAGATGATGAAACTTAAACTTGGAGGTTTGCATGATTTTTGTCCAAAGTTTCAAAGTTACAAAGTGGCAAAACTGAGCCTTGAACTTTGTTAATTTGTTTCACAATTCAATGGTCATCTTGATACACTGTGATTATCATCACTACTAGATCATGTAACATTTACATGAAAGTTCACATATAAAATTGAAAAAAATCTTCACTTAAGAACATCTTTATTAATTATTTTTATTTATAAGATCCTTTAAGATTTGTCCTTTTTCAATACTTAGATCACCATCAAATGTTAGAAACCATAAAAAAAACCTAACTTGACAAAGTACAGTCAATTAAAAGCCAATGAGAGTCTCTGGTAGTTTGGAAATGACACTAAATTAAATGGCAAGAAACCTCAATACTAATCCTAGTTTTCTCCTTCATTACAGTACTTATGTGTATTTGAGCAATTTACAATCTCTGGGTCTATTTCTTCATTTGGACAGTGATCTCTGAGGTCCATTCTATCTGTAACATCCTATGGAATTATATGAGCATAGAATGTGACAATTTTGAATAACTGTCATGTCACTTGATTTCTGTTTTTCCTTCTCACTGCTCCACAACACAGAACTTTCTGATATATTCTAGCTTTATTTGTCTATTGTTTGAAAATGTTTCATCAGATGACTTGTATCATCAAGAGTTTAAATACTCTTAAGTTTAACAAACATTTAACTATTTTTTGTTTGGCTTTTGGTGAGGCCATTGGGGTTAAGTAACTTGCCCAGGGTCACACAGCTAGTAAGTGTCAAATGTCTGAGGCTGGATTTGAACTCAGGTCCTCCTGAATCCAGGGTCAGTGCTTATCCACTGCCCCACATAGCTGCCCCTTAACATACTTTTAAGATGTTAGTTGTAATTATTCTGATAGAATGTAAGTTCCTTGAAGACAAGAATTGTTGTCTTTTTTCCATATGTCTAAGTTATTTCTTGGCATATAGTAGTTGCTTATCAAATACTTGTTGGATGATTGGTTGATTCTGTTATGGACTCCCTTCTCCTCATTATCTTTTTTCATACAAAATAAACCAGCTATTTTAGTAGCTTCTTTATTTTCAAAACTTTACATTTGCCATAATTTAATTTTAAATAATAAATTACTATTCTACTCCAAGGGTGGTAGAGTGGAAAGAACACCAGGCTTAGAACCAAAGACCCTATGCTTGAATACTTGCTCCTCTATCTATTAACCACAAACCTCTGGGCAAGTCACTTAACCTATTCTTAGTCACAGGCTCCACCATCTGTGAAATTGTGGCCTACATTTCAGAGTTATTAATAAGAAAATACTTTGCTGTCTTGGGGCAAGGGAAGGGAAGAGAAGGAAGGAGAAAATTTGGAACTAAAAATCTTATGAAAACAAATGTTGAAAACTATCCTTACATGTAACTGGAAAATAATAAAATACTATGATTTTTAAAAATAATTTGAATATGATTAAAAAGCCACAATATAAATCTTATATTGGTGATGATTAGCTGGCAAGTAGGCTACTAGGTCTTGTGAGATATAGAGAATATTTTACCAGATAGCTAGATAACTCAGTTGATAAAGTACTAAGCCTGGAGTCAGGAAAACCTGAGTTCAAATCTGGATTCAGACATTTACTATCTGTGCAGCCCTGAGCAAGTCACTTAGTCTCTGTCTTAATTTGCTGGAGAAGGAAATGGAAAACCATTCCAGTATCTTTTTTTTGGCAGGGCAATGGGGGTTAAGTGACTTGCCCAGGGTCACACAGCTAGTATGTGTCAAGTGTCTCAGGCCAGATTTGAACTCAGGTACTCCTGAATCCAGGGCAGTTGCTTTATCCACTGCGCCACCTAGCTGCTCCCTTCCAGTATCTTTTTCAAGAAAACCCCATGGACAGAATTAGTGTACTATGGTCCACAGGGTCACAAAGATATGTACATGACTGAATAGTATTTTACTATTTCAAGGTTTCTTATTGTAGTTGATTTGTGTGGGCCGTTTGGTAGCATAGCACAAAGGTAATTGTTTTGTTTGTTTTTTTTTCCTGTAAAACCATACAAAAATTCACACTAAATGGGTTTATTTCTCAAATCTTACATTTTCACAGTAGCCACTTATTCTTCTTCTACATGTTAATGCCTAGATTCCACAATGAAATACTTAATACCCCATCCCCACACACATCTCTTTTCCTTGCCATTTGCTTGACCACCAATATTGCATTCTTCCCAATCTGTACCAGTCTTTGCCTCACAGGGCCTCCAGAATCCATACCATTGTACCTGGGCAGGTTAATTCACTCTACACTGGAACTCCTGCCCTGGAGACCCACCCATTTGCTTGAATGCAAACTTTTTAGCTTTTGATATCCAGCCAACCAGATCATACTCTAAGTCAAGCCAATCCATAACAAAATATAAAAACAAGTTTTCCTGGAATGACAAGAAGAGTTGTCTCTTGTCTCTTTCCCATATTCTCTGATATCATTTATTTTATGAGCAGAGCTCTAATCTTGGCCAAATGACTAGAACTTTGACCTAGGTTCCATATTAACAGAGCATCAGATTTAGAGTGTGGTTCTATCTATTCTGGTTCTCATCTGCCTACAGCATTCGTATCTTTCTTCCCTCCCCCACACCCGTCCCTTAACCTACACATTTCACCATCATCATTTCCTGCTCTAAGTGGAGTAACCAAATCAATACTACCACTTTTTTTTTCCTAGAAAGGATATGTAAAATTTTCTCTCCATTAATGAATTCACGGTCCCTGTGACTCCTCTGCCCCCAGTGTTCCCTGGCCATTAGATTGAAGTTGCCTGAGAGTAGGGTGGCCTCATCTTTTGTATTTGTATCCGAAGGCCTAAGTACATCAACTGGCAGATAGAACATATGGAAGATGTTCATTCATACTCCAGCTTATATTTTGATTCTCTTCTGACTTGATCATTGTACTTTTGAAAAGCAGAATCTTTTTCTATTTTAATGTGAAAAATCCATACTTAGAAGCTAACTTGAATCTCCATATAGAGTCATTCTCACTTTATGAACACATATATAAAATTTTAATGTATGAGACAGATGAATTAAGAGATTATTCATATTACAAAATAATTATCTAAAGGATTTGATTTAAAAACCTTTAGAGGAAATTTTTGAGCATATTTAAATAATATTTTCTGTACAAAAAATGCTGTTCAGGAATGTATCTATTCTGTAAAGCACATTTAACTACATTGTCTAATATATTGCTTTTTGGTTTTAACCACAAATAAAACACTGAAGATAATGTTCAGCATTTTTATATGGGATTGTGGCTGTTATTTATTTGGGCTATAATTTTATGCATAATCTGCTTGACTTCAAATTACTGCCAGTTTTTGAATGCAGTAGCAAATAAAGATTTTCTAAAAGTAGGAATTTTTTAAAAATTATTAAAAATGCCATATTTTTCATATAGGGTAATTATGCTATACTATAAGCTATTTAAACTACCAAAGGATATGAATTTGTGGCTAGAAATTAGTCATTAGAATATTTGTATTATATATCACAAAACTCACACAGTATCTGGCACATATCAGGCACCTAATGAATACTTATTTTTTAATTAATTAACTGGAAGCATCTCAGAGGTCATCTGGTTCTTCCCACTCATTTTATCAATGAGGGAACTTATACTCAAAAACATCAAAAGTTTGAGATCAAAACTGTTTTATTGTTCAGTGTAGAGCAATATCATATGCTTTATGTTTGTTGGGTGAATGAATGGTAAAAAAAAAAAAAATGAGTAAAGACTAGACTAGTGGTGCTACTTACAGACAGAACTAGAACTAGAAATGTTTATACCTGAGGCAAGTACCACAAACCAAGTCAGCCCCTTGACTATAAAGTTGAAATGAAGGTCTAATAATGTGTGGTACAGAAACAGCTGTAGCTTTCTATTTTTACTTAATTATTATTGGCAACTTCATGCAAAACTGTATTTTTAAGCTGCTGGACTGCAAGTGTGGTTAGCACACTCTAAATCTGATGCCCTATTAATGTAGAACCTAGGTCAAAGTTCCAGTCATCTTGCCAAGGTTAGAGCTCTGCATGAAAGATAAATGAGATCAGAGAATATGGGAGAGAGACAAAATAAGTCTTCTTGTCATGGTAGGAAAACATGTTTATACTTTCTTAAGAATTGGCTTGACTTAAAGTTTAAATAGACAAGAATGATCAAAGTTCTTTGAAGAATGGTGTTTTTGTTGTTGTTACTGGAACAGGTTTGGTTGGTAAAATTCAGGACCTATGTGTTCATTGCCATTGAGGAAAATTATTTACCAATGAACATGTACAACACTTCTGCAAATTATACTCTTAGTTTCCCAAGGTCACATAGTCATTATGTGTCTGATGTAGATCTTGAACCCAGGGCAGCCTGACTCTAACACCTAACCTCTATCACTACATGAGAAGTCTCCACCCTTTCAAATCACTCATTCCTCAAGGGAAAAAAAAAACAACCTTATGCACATTCCATAAATGTGTGTACATATACTACTACTTTTTATCTACTCCTCTTTTTCCTTATTAGTGTGGGGGTCAAATTTAATATAGGGAGAGTTAATTGAGTGGCTTGCCATAATATTGGTGTCCCAGAAATAATGAGGGAACTCTAGGTCCAAAGCTCCCTCCCCTCCGAACTGCCTTTTTAGATATTTTTCCCAGGCCAATAAGAAAGGAGCCTAACAGCCTCTTTTCCACAAACGAATCAGGTTTTATTAATGGAAATAAAATAAACAGCAAAGGTGAAATTAATAAAATCAAAGACAAAGGAATAGGGAAAAGGAAAAATGGATAATTCCCCTAACTCTAACCAAAGTCTATATAATCCCCAAACTCGCCTTCCAGTTCAGCTAATTCAAAAGAGCAGGGCTCATAAGTTACCTCACCACCTGGGGTCTGTAATTTTAATGGGAAACAGCTTTGCAGTCAGGGCCCACAGGACAAACAGCTCACATGACCAGAAAGAAAGTGCACTACCCTCAGTGAGCATTTACTCACCCTCCCCCAAAATGGAAGGTCATTCAAACTTGATCAGAGTGGTTTCTCCTCCTGACATCAGCAGCATACATCACTCAGGACAAGTCAGGAGTGGACCATCCCAATCAGTCTGCCAAATTCCATTATTTTACCAAATTTCCCCCTTTGTTTCTTCAAGGAACACAGAGTGTTTCTTTGATGAAACAGTAAAAAATAACAGAATATAATACCCTATGCTAACAATCAGTATGTTAATAACAATATAGAAAAGGGAGAAAGGGGAAATTTTGTCCAGAGGGCTGGTCCTACATGAACCTGTGCTTTGACACTATCTACAGAGGGAGGACTTCTGAAGAGAATACATATTTACAAATGGTGTATATAATAACAGAAAGGGAAAAAACAACAAAACAAAATTGTTGGGGGAGGGTGAATTAGAAGGGGAAGAAAATGAGTTCTCTTTTGTATATATTGAGCTTGAAATGCCTACTTCATCAAGTTTAAATTGTCTACTAAGCAATTGTTGATGTGGCATTGTCATTCAGGAAACAGAGTAAGACTTCATTTATAGACCTGTAACTTAATCAGCATAAAGATGACAATTAAATCTATTGTAACTCATAATTTCACCAAGTAAAAAGATTTACAGAGAGAAGGATCAATGAGATAGCATACTACAGCTAACCCTTGAGAATTCCTGCAGGAAGGAGCAGGATATGGATTAACATCTGATAAAGGAGAATCAGAAATGGGTAGACAAGTGGAATGAGAAGTCAGAGAGCAGTGTCAGGATAGGCTAGAGAGAAGAGGGCATGCAAAAAGGAGAGAAGTGATCATCAGTTTCAAATGCAGCACAGAGGACAAAAGAATGATGATTGAGAAAAGGACATCAAATATAGCAGTAAATAGTTCAGAGGTATCTTTAAAAAGCAATTTTAGTAAAATGAGAAGACAAGAATAATGAAGAGGGGCAGCTAGGTGGTCCAGAGGATAAAGCACTGGCCCTGGATTCAGGAGGACCTGAGTTCAAATCTGGCCTCAGACACTTGGCACTTACTATCTCTGTGACCCTGGGCAAGTCACTTAATCCCCATTGCCCTGCAAAAAAAAAAAAAAGGAATACTGAAATCGAGTACCTTGAAAACTGGAAGTATGCTGTTGCTCTTAAAGAGAAATAGAAAAATTAAAAAGTGAAGTAGGTTTGCAGGGAAACATAATAAAATCATAATCAATACATACCTGCATGTAGCAGTCATTCTTTCCTATCCCACCCCCCCTCCCAAATGGAAAGGTAGGGAAAGGAAGAGGAAGAAGTGTTTAAGAAATGTCTGGGATGCAATGTGAAATGTGCAATAGGCAACTGGTAATATGCAGTGTGTGTGTGTGTGTGTGTGTGTGTGTGTGTTTTGCATGTGTGTGTGTGTGTATGTGTGTGTGAGAGAGAGAGAGAGATAGTTCTCTGCACAGAATGATAGTTAAATTAATGAGAACTGATGAGACTTCCAAAGGTTTATATAGGGGCAAGGGAAGATAACTAAGTTGAAAATCTAATATGACAACCACAGTTGGGGGCATGAGATGAATGATGAGCCAGCAGTCTTTTCCTTTCTACCCAGTGCCTGGAAAATTAGTAAATATTGAATAAAGGCTAACTATGCTGTTGAATGGCCCACTATAGCACAGAAGGTGCCTGCTTAAGAACATGTGCTGCCACAAACGGTGGTCCAGGCAGGGAGAATGTGGTGATGTTTCTGGAGGGGTGAACCATTTGCCTTTGGAGCTACCCTGGATACCTGGGACAGGTTAAATAATGACCAATATAATGGGCCAAAGACTGGGAGAAACCAAAGTTAAGAAGGAATAGAATGGGAAATTATTGCCAAGAATGGTGTGGCCTAGTTGTATTGTAGAAAAGCCTATGACCAATTACAGCAAATACAATTTTACCATTGAGCATAATCTCTATTGTTTTTGAAGTTCATTTCTGGTGTTAATGATTTGACCTGTGAATATGGTTGAAAATGCCAATAAGTGCTCAGCAATCATTTCTACTTTGATTGTATACACCAGTCTAGTAGCCACAATTAATATTCATAAAACATGATGTTTGTGGGGACTCTGAATTTATGCTTTAGCACCTATTTGATTTCTGCTATAGAAAATAGATATTTCCATGAAATGATCTTTAAAATATATTTAAATGCATTTTAATGAAAACCACATTTTCCCAAATATTCTAATGATTGATCACATCCAGGATGTTGTGGAATAGATTAAATAATAGTGAAACAAAGCCAGCATTTCATTAAAAGAAGCAGAAAGTAATGACTAAATTGTGATGTTTGTAATTAAAATAAATTTAATGGGAATATATAAAGCATTACCGTTGGGTTCAAGAAAAGTAACTTAAAAAGTCCAAGATGGGAGTAGACATAGTTTGTTTGGGAAAGATCTGGTTATGTTAGTGGACTATGAGCTAAATTTGAGTTACTAGGAATAAATGACAGCCAAAAGAAAAGAAATGTGATCTTGGGCTTCATTGAGACATATATAACTTCCAAGAATAAAGAGGTGATAAACCAACTTTACTCTGCTCTATGCATACCACATCTGGGATATTGCAGTTAGTTCAGGATGCCACACTTCAAGAAGGACAAGAAGAAACCAGGCAGTATTTAGGATATGTCAAATAGAATGTTAAAAAAGGCTAAAGATCTGGCCACAGCAGGATTGATCAAAGGAACATTGAATAAGAATCAAGACCAATGTGGTACAATATTGGGTTTTTGTTTTGTTTTGGTTTTTGTCATTTGTTTGTTTTCAGTTGTTTTCAACTCTTCATGACCCTACCCAAGATTTTCTTGGAAAAGACATTGGAGTAGTGTGCCATTTCCTTCTTCAGTTCATTTTACATATGAGGAAACTGAGGGTTAAGTGAGTTGTCCAGGATCACACAGCTACCAAGTGTCTGAGACAATATTTGAAGTCAGGAAGATTAGTCTTCCTGACTCCAGAAAAGGCACTCTATGCACTGCACTACCTAGGTGTCTTATGGTACAGTATACATAATGACTATAATAATATAAATGGGAAGAACAACCATATATCATAGAGAATGGTTTGAAATTATAAAGACCATGCTTAGCCAGGAAAAGAAGTCTCAGAAGACAACTCCCTACACACACACACACACACACACACACACACACACACACACACACACACACTCCTTTGAAGAGCTGGGGGTTCATGGATATAGAATACTGAAAATAATACCAGAATATGGGGCAGCTATGTGGCATAGTGGATAAAGCACCAGCCCTGGATTCAGGAGGACCTGAGTTCAAATCCAGCCTCAGACACTTGACACTTATTAGCTGTGTGACCCTGGGCAAGTCACTTAACCTTCATTGTCCCACCAAAAAAAAAAAAAAAAAGGAATACCAGAGTATCTTGATGTGTTGATTAATTTTATTGTTTGTTTTTTAGGGTTTTTTGCAGGTCAATGAGGGTTAAGCGACTTGCCCAGGGTCACACAGCTAGTAAGTGTCAAGTGTCTGAGGCCGGATTTGAACTCATAAACCCAAAGCCAGTGCTTTATCCACTGTGTCACCTATCTACCCCCATGTTGATT
Organism: Dromiciops gliroides; assembly: GCF_019393635.1. Taxonomy (NCBI): domain Eukaryota; kingdom Metazoa; phylum Chordata; class Mammalia; order Microbiotheria; family Microbiotheriidae; genus Dromiciops; species Dromiciops gliroides. The sequence continues at coordinate 405,439,407 of NC_057861.1, forward strand.
AATTTTATAGAATTATTTTCTCTTCATAGAAAAATATTATAAGGAATGGATATCTGGGAGAAAATGTTCGAATAATGCATGTAAAATTGAAGTTGGTGGCATAACCCCCTTCTCATCAGAAGAGAGATTTTCTTAACACTGAACCAGTCCAATAAGGAATGCCTTGGTCCACAAGAGATGTGTTCCTTTGTAAGAAGGACTGGTTAGAATACTCTGGCTCCTGATGGCCCCAAAGCAATTCTCAATGTTAAATTATAATCTCAAATGAAATGGTTATTAAAATAAAACATTTTAAAATTTGTTTTAGTTTTTGTATGCATAAGTAATAGGGCAAATCCATTTAGATTTTACCTGCATTTTGCGGTTATTGAGACAACCCATGAGAAATGTACATTTTAATGATAGGTGAATGTGAAATATCTATAAAACTGCTTGAAAATCCTTATACTTTTGAAGGATCATAAGATTGTAAAATATATTAATATAATCTTATGCTGCCTTTTCCTCCAAATCTACTTTTAACTCCCAATTGTCCAATACTCCTCTCCTAAGATTTAAAACAAGCCTTATTTTCCTCCTTTCTTGCTAAGTAGCAAACTGAATATAGAGCCAGAGTTGGGAAAAGAAGATTCAAGCTCAAGTGCTACTTCAGATATTTATTAGCTATGTGGACTTAAACTTTCTGCCTCAGTTTCTTTATGTGTAGAATTAAGAGACTCAGACTAGCTGGTCTCTAAAGTTCCTCCCAACTCTAAATCTATGAGCCTATGAACTTCCTTTTTCTTCCCGTTTTTCAATTTCATTTTCCTATATCCTACCACTTTATACAATCGGAAATCTCAATCATTCCATTGACCTAAATAATTCTATAGTTTGTCTTCCTCCTGTTCAGCATCAATTTCTCTTTTACTATGGTAACCAGTTTTATATTCCATTTTTATTTAGAGGAAACTAGGTAGTGAATGTATAGAAGATTGTGAAGAAAAAATCAAGTGAAGAACTAAGTTCAAATTCAAGGTACTTACTAGCTGTGTGATACTGGGCAAATCATTTAATCAAAGAAGACAATAATATCACCTTCCTGGTGGCTAAGAGGATCAAATCAGATAATACTTATAAAATGCTTAGCACAATGTCTGGCACATAGTAGGCACTTAATAAATGTTTACTCCCTAGGCCCCTTCCCTTTCCTGCATGCTCTTGGTGTCCTAAAATCTACAAACTTTATTATACTCATTTGATAAACAAAGCTCATAGGAGGTCAGAAGTAAACAAGCAAAAGATTAAACTTACTTGGCATGTTTCTCTTTACAAATCCCTTTTCTTTCTGATAAGCATGACCTGAAACTTCTGCCCGAAATCCACAGTATTTCCTGGAACTTCCCAGTTGCTCCTGGAAACCTGTGTCATCCTGCCTTTCACTGGTTGGTTGCGTTTTAATTTTTAAAAGGTCTTCAAAAATTGATTTATGTTTTCATTATGGAAATATTTCTTGTGGTTTAAATGGAAAATGTAATAAGCATGATATGAAGGGAAGGGACAAGTGAGTCAAAGGGAGGGGAATAAAAATTAGTTTAATGTAACATCTCTCCTCTGTACAAGCATTTTCTTTGGTAATATATCTCATTTGCATCAGTTTCCAGGAAAACATAGTTATTGTTCTCTACTGTATTTATTTGCTTCTTAATTGCATATACCACTGAGATGAGAATATAGAAGAAGGAATATATCTCAGATTTGGATTTTAATATAAAATTTCATTTTTGTCAATACCCTATTTCTAAGACTTGGATTTTTCGGCTCCATTTATTTTTAGTATCTGATCAATATGAGGATGTAAAAAAAAATCTGAACATAAATAAAGATGATGACTAGAAAAAATAGTTGGAGTAATGATCTATGGCAACACCCATTAAAAGTTTTTTCTTGAATTTAATCCAAAAGGTGGGAATGCTATGACCATATGACCATAAGGTCAATTTACCCAAAAATTGTTTCTTGGTACTATGTAAACTAAATATCTGGAAGACTATTTTTTAAACTAAACTAATCATATTAACTGGATATTTTAGTGTCAAGAAGACAAAACCTTAGTCTTTTTAGTCTATCACTACTTATCCTATTTTTAATTAGCCATAATAGTTACTTTTTTTGTCTAATGACCCAGAGACTAAAGTGGAAATATTATTTTGTGAATCATAGTATCTTGCAATTTTTGAACTGGAAAGGATATTAAATCATCCAGTTTAAACTCCTCAATTTACATATTGGAAATTAAGGGCAGGAGAATTAATTATCCAAATCCATATAGCTGATTAGCAGCAAACTCTAAACTCTAACTCAGATCTCCTGGCTCATAATTCTAGATAACATTGAAGGTACTGGCCATATCACCTCATGTCTAGATGATGGCAATAGTGTCATATTTTTTCTCTCTCCACACCAACTTATCATACACACGATTGTTAGATTATTTTATTTACTAAATCATTGTTTTGCTTATTCACTACCTTCCTTTAAAAAAAAAATTCTCAGTGGTTCCCCATTACCAACAGGAAAATTTAAAAAAAAAAATGTTCTGTAAACTTTCAAAATCATCCACAATCCAGCTCTAGGTTATCTAGAAAATTCTTTCTCTATGCTCCAAAATGAATCCTATACTCCAGTCATATTATTCAACCAATATCCTCTAAACAAGATATATATAGTACAACCTCTGTCCCTTTGTCCCTTTGATTAGACTATTTCAATAATGTTCTCCCCATTCTTCCCTAGAGATCTAAATCCTACCTATCATCTAAGGCCAAATTCAAATTGTACATTCTCCTCTAAGACACTACCTCTAATTTCACCATCCTAGCCATCTCTACCTTCTCTTAAAACCTATAGAACTGGGGCAGCTAGGTAGCACAGTAGATAAAGCACTGGCCCTGGATTCAGGAGGACCTGAGTTCAAATCCAGCCTCAGACACTTGATACTTACTAGCTGTGTGGCCCTGGGCAAGTCACTTAACCCTCATCACCCCACAAAAATAAATAAATAAATAAATACATGGATAAATGAATGAATTAATAATTGAATAAATGAGTAAATAAATGAACAAATAAGTAAATAAGCAAACAGATAGATAAGTAAATAAATGAATAAATAAATAAATAAAATTTCAAAATTTCAAAAACCTATAGAACTTCTCTACATTAGTAATTTGATGCCTAATTATATATTGCCTCCCATTTTTTATTTTAAATGTCCAGTGTTTCCCTGGCAATACAGTGGGGCGGGGGGGTGGGGTGGTAATGTAGGAGAAAAAGATCCTGATTTTGAGTTGGAGAACATGAGTTTGAGTAGCTACCGTACTAATTGCTACCTGTGTGACCAAATTTCACAGATCCAGATATCAGAAATCCTACCAGTATTTAAATCTTACCTCACAAGCTTGGTACCTGTTTGATTATGAGTCTCAATTTCCTTATCTGTGAAATGGGACAGTTGTAACTACCTTACAGAATTGTTGTGAAGTTTAAATGATGTAAATGCATGTAAAGCATGTTCTTACCATTATAACACCTCATGTATGTCAACTATTAATAAATTGTTTGGTCAGGTTCATAAACAATCATTTGTCTATAACAGTGTTAATATCAAAGAAAGTGGATTTCATTCATTTTTTTCTTTATGTCTCTACACATAGGAATATACTAGTAAAATATTTATGAAATTCTAGGAATATATGTATATATATATGTGTGTGTGTATACATACATACATATGCATACACAAATACACATATATCCATGCATATGTGTATGTATAAATACATACACACAAAAAAAAATCTAAGTCTTGTCTTAATCACCAAGTTACTATGTTCAGGTACCAAACATACCTTTCAATTCAGTAGACATTTTTCAAGTACCTACTGCAAAGGAGAAGAATTCTACTAGGCCCTAGAGATTCAAAGACAAAAACAAAAGAGACCCAGTCTTCACAGAGTCTGCAATCTTTTGGGATGATACAATACATACAACAATAAGTAGATACCAAATACCTATATATGAAATAAATACAAAGTAACTTGAGGGTAGGAGAGCAATGATAAAGTATATGCTAAGACAAGGTCTCAATAGTATCACAAAGACTTAAATTTAAATCTAGCCTCAGACAATTATTAGCTGTGTGACCTTGGGCATATCACTTAACTTTTGTTTTCCTCACATATAAAATAAGAATATAACACTACCCATCTCCCAGGGTGGTTGTGAGGATCAACAGAGATATTTTATTTGTTTTTTGTTTTGTTTTGGGTGAGGCAGTTGGGGTTAAGTAACTTGACCAGGGTCACACAGCTAGTAAGTGTCAAGTGTCTGAGGCCAAATTTGAACTCAGGTCCTCCTGACTCCAGGGTCTGTGCTCTACCCACTGCACCACCTAGCTGCCTCAACTGAGATATTTTAAAAGTGGTTAGCATAAACGCCCAGCAAAATAGGTACCATATGGGCAGCTATGGGGGTGCAGTGGACAGAGCACCGGCCCTGGAATCAGGAGGACCTGAGCCCAAATCTGGCCCCAGAAACTCAACACCCACTAGCTGTGCGACCCTAGGCAAGCCACTCAACCCCAACCACCTCACAAAGCAAAACAAAACAAAAAGTATGGTACCATACGTTTTGTCATTGTAATCAATCATCATAACTAGTAGTGCCCTGATATACAATAGGCACTATATAAATGTTAACTATTGTTGTTATGTAAAATTTTCTAAAATATTATGGCTTCCTTATCCTAAGTAGAGAAGAAAAAAGAAATCTGTTGTATTTTCAGTTAAAAAAAATTCAAATGCTTTCCCTTAACTCCCTCTCTTCCTGAGAGGGAAAATAGTAAAAATCAAGGCAGTGTTGTAGAATATGTGTTATAGAAACCACAAGGGAATAATCCTGGATTAGAAGAATTTTGAATGTCAGTCATATGAATTGGTTTTCAACATTAAAGTTCTATTCATTGAAAACTGGGGTGGGAGGGATGTTCTTTCTGTCTTTCTGTCTATCTATTTATCTAGATATAGATATATGCATACATACATATGTACACATATGTGTTTGTCAGGCTTAATTTATTTAAAGAAGACTGTATCTAAATTTAATTACATTTGCCTACTGTTTTCCCATTCTGCAAACTCTATTATGTTTTCATTGCCTGTTGAATGACTTTGCCTATAAAATTTTAAAGTTATGTCTAAACTAAGAACATACACTAGAGGTAGACTCTTAAGTAGGATTTCTTGTGACTATTGATAGCATAATAATATGCAGTAATAAAAAATATGGTTATTACTACATCATAGCCATTTGAGTAGCATTTTCTATCCTATATATATATTCCATTCAAAGGGACCTTTCAAAGATGTTAATATTCTTTTAAAAGGTAATTTAAGAAATTTTGTCAGTATCAACATTGCTATTTCAGATTCCAATAGTCCATTCATAGATCTGGTTTTCTGGCCATATATAAGGGCATAGCTTTTAGAGTTAGACCAAGCATCCCTTTTCCTATACCCACATTTTGCAGATGATGAAGCTAAGGCCAAGAATGACTTCTCAAAAGTAATACAGTATTAAATGGCAAAACCTGGACATAAACGCTCGTTCTTTGATTCTAAATATGGCGCTCCTTCCACTGTATAATATGCATTTTATCCTAGTGCTTATGGATCAGTGATGACAGCATGTTTTCACCCATCATAAGACTTTCCTGTGAGTCACCTACAATTCTGATTCTCCTAAGGTTGTGGTATTTCATTATCTTCACAATTCTTCCCTGTTACAATATTGATATTAGAGAGATAGGTTTTTACACCAACAAAAAGCTTATAATCATTAAAAAGTCGCATATAATTTCTTGATTCCTATAAAGCCCACCCTCTAAGTGTTCTTGACTTTGGAGCAGTTTATCATCTATCTAAATCCTCTGTCCATATTAGGTAAGTAGGAAGATTATAAGTGGGTGGATGGATGGATGGATGGATGGATGGATGGATGGATGGATGGAAAGAGAGAGAGAGAGAAAGAGAGAGAGAGAGAGAGAGAGAGAGAGAGAGAGAGAGAGAGAGAGAGAGAGAGAAGGAAAGAAAGAAGGTAGAAAGGAAGGAGAAACAAAGGATGAAGAAAAGGAAGGGAAGAAAGGAAGGATGAAAGAGAAGGAAGAGAAGAAAGGAAGGAAAGAAAACTGTAGACTAATTCTGCTTATATAATTACATGTCATGATTCTTATCATATGGATTTTTTTCATTCCTGATGTTTTGTCTACCATGAATGGATAAATCAATTTGAATAATAATGGCTTTTGCTGAGAGCGTTTGCTATGTTCCAAGACTTGGTGATATTAGCACAGTGAATCATCAGTGAATAAGAGTACTTGAAGAACTTTGAAATTGATAGGTATTTTGGAGTCTAAGTGTTTAAAATGTGTATTGGGCTGGGGCAAAAATAAAAATGGGCAAGGGAAAAAATGACTATTCCAAGCATGTGAAATCTAATAACATACCTAGTGGCTTAAGAGAAGCTTTGAGAACTAATCTCCCATTCTCTCTACAATGGTTTCTTGATAGTAAGTGTGCCATCAGTCTAATCACTATTCATTTCAGACCCAAACATATTAGCTTGGTGAAGAGGTTATTATGTATATTGGGTAAAAAAATTTTGGGAAAACTTGATAGCAACAATTGTAGCTAGAGGCAAGAAAGAAAAATTGAGCTCCAGTGTAATGAAGTTTGACTATGTTTATATATAATATATAAACATAAAATAATATATATATAATATATATTTACATTAACATAAAAATAATATATGTGGTCATGGTTAGGTGTCCTTTATGTCATTGCAGAAGTCTATGGAGAGGGCATTTTGAAGGTGGGTTGAAGAATAGCATGGAAAGTGAATAGTTGAGATGCTGCCTAAATAAATCATAAGGAAGGAGAAAGTTTCTGATTTTGATAGGAACTTATTTCCCTTGGGCTCCTGTCTCAATTGTTATTCCTTCTTTAATTTAGCTAGCCTGCTGGGACTTTGTGGTCATGTCTATTTGGGCTACTGCCTCAGTACTATTGCTTCTTTTCTCTAGCTAGCCTCTCAGGACCCTGGGTTCATGGCTATTGTCACCCATTGAAGTATGTAATACAATCCTGAACTCATCATCCATTTTAAATAGTGTATTTCTGCCTCTTTAGCTCTCATAGTTTCAACAACATTGTTGGTCAGTGGCAGTTCATGAGTTAAATTATTCTACTTGGGTTCTGTGTATTTCAGCCTTCATGGCACCACAAATCACCTGAGGGAGCCCTATTTTATATGCTTAATTGAAACTCCCTAGACTAACAATTTCTGAATTTTCCCTCTGTCTACTCAGAAATACTTCAATATTTAAAATGTCTATCCTATTTTGTACTTGGGTGAACAGATCTTGAATTAGGAAATGCAAATACTCATAATCAGGAAAAAATGAGATGTTATTAATCTAAATATAGAAAAAGACATAAAGGTTTTTGGGTGGTTGTTTTTTTTACATACAAAGGAAAAAAGACACATTGAGAATGCTTAGCCTTTGAGGAAAAAGTGACTGTCACCCAGCCCAAATTTCTCTAATTGGTTAGAGTTGCCTAAATTTGTATAGTTGGTCTAATTGGTCTGACAGCTTAAGTTGGACCATTAATTTTTATTTTCCTAAACATGATTACCTATGATTACTTCCCAATGACTTGAAGGATCATACTACTGGGAGTATTATTTTTCATATGTGTAGTTGTCACTAAAAGATATATGGTTGGAATGGACTAGTACACATACATGACAAAAGAATAATTCTGAAAACTAAAAATTCAAAATGAAACTTTTGATCCAACTAATCAATACTGTATCTGCTCTGATGTATGATGTTCATAGCCAATAGCCTTGATTTGGGGTGACCCAAAAACAAGGATTTAGAAAATATTTTAGAAATTCCTGATGTAGAATAGGGTTGTATTAATTTCCCAGTGTGGACAAAAAATGGGTGCCTACAATTATGACTCTGGAGTTGCTGTACAAATAGAAAAGGCCTGCAATCCTCCTAAAGGATAGGTTTAAAATAAGGAAATGAAATTTCAGACTTCTAGAATACATATGGAAAGAGGGGTTACGTAGGAAAGGGGATTGTGATGATTCAATTCAATTCAACATATATTTATTTATGCTGAAGAGCCCACCATAGCTTGATGGCACAATGGATAGAGTTCTGGGCCTGGAATCAGGAAGACTTATTTTCCAGAGTTCAAATTTGGCCTCAGACACTTACCAGCTCGGCAAGTCAGTTAACCCTGCCTTCCTCAGTTTTCTTATCTGTACAATGATCTGAAGTAGCTCATGTCTGACTCTTTGTGACCCCATTTGGGGTTATCTTGGCAAAAATATTGGAGTGTTTTGCCATTTCCTTCTTTAGGACTCAAGGCTTGACATTCTATCCACTGTGCCATCTAGCTGCCCTAGAAGCAAATGGCAAACCACTCTAGTAACTCTTCCAAGAAAACCAAAGGGGGTCACAAAAAGTTGAACACAACTTTAAAAAAAAAGACCAAACAACAATAAAAACTAAAGTTGCCCTTCTGATTTGTAGGTGATTTTAACTATTAATTTTTTTTTGCAAATTTGATGGATTTTTTAAAAATTTGATTTACTAAATTATAATGAAGAATTTGTTAAAATGTCATTTTCCTATTTATGTTAAACATGTTATTAAAAACCTGTTGGGGAAAAAATTTAAAAACCTTTCCTAATTATAAAAAGTCTAGATGACCCATCATCTTTAATCAGGAAATAAATTTATAAATAAAGTTCCCATATATTAGCTTATTATCTATAAACAGTAAGTATTTAAGTCATTTTACAATAGAAACGAAATAAAATAACCAAGTAAAAAAAAATGGGAAAAGTAGATGACAACAGTTAAAAGACTGGTGATTTTAAATGTTTTGTATGACACCAAAAGTGATATCAACTTTTTAGTTCCAAAGGATTCATGATGGAAAATGCTCTCCAAATCCAGAAAAAAAAACAACTGTTGAATCTTTATGCAGATCAAACCATACTATTTCTATTGTTTTTGTTGTTGTTGTTTTTCTTTTTTTGAGGTTTTTCCTTTTTCTCTGATTCTTCTCTCATAACAGGTCTAATGCAAAAATATGTTTATTGTTATTGTACATATATAACATATATCAGATTACTTGCTGTCTTGGGGAGGGGAGGGATGGAGAAAAATTTGAAATTAGAAATGTTATAAAAACAAATGTTGAAAGCTATCTCTAAATGTAACTGGAAAATAATAAAATATTTACATGGAAAAAGTGATATCAATGTTATTGTCATCATAAATACACACTGCTTCATCCTCTTTAAGGAATTTCTCACAATAACAATGGACAAAATAGACAAAATAAAGTACCTTAACCTTTAAAGTTATGTTACAGCTAATATTATAACTGTAGCTAATTTCAAGAATAGCTGGTGTCGTTGGCAACATTTTTTTTAAAGTTTGTGCTTATAGGAAATGTGACCAATGATTTAGAAGGCCAGACTTTTGGTTTATAAATTAAATTTTTAGTTAGGGCAGTGGGAGAATAAAATCTATCTTCAAAATTGGTTCAGCAGACTTGTAAGTGTCTTTCAGTGTCCTGTACAAAATAATCTGTTTTTTTCTGTATTAGGAACAAATCTTTCTCTCCAGCGTCCAAGAGGACATTATCACTGTAAATACCACCAGAGCACTTTGTTGCTCTTACAATGGGCTCAACTTATTCAAATTTAAAATAGACAGTGTCTTACCCACTTTCCTAATTACATTGGGTACTGTAGCAAAGTACAATATTTTAGACTTCAGTCACCAACGTTAGAGATTAACTGACTAATCTCTATATTATACTGCTCTAGTTAATCAGAAATAAATACATAGAAGTAAAATTACATAGTCATTCACATGGACAAATAGAAGAACATACGTATACAGAAGCAGAACTAATCGGACTTAAAGAATCTGAGGGTTTGATTTGCATGAAGACTATTGTGTAAGCCATAGAGAACAATACTTCTTTATTCTTATTGCTTGTAACACTTGGCAGCCATGAAATGAAGCTACATGATCTTTTCAGTTAAAGGATTTGCTTTTGCATGTACAGATTTCCCACACAAAACCACCCAAGAATAGAAAGAATAGGTAATGTCAAATGGTGCAAGTGGTTTTAGGAAAATGAAAGTGGTCATTACTCATCAACCATTGACCATTCCTCATGGGCCATTGAGAGTGATATGAGCAATCAAGGAATCCAGTATAATATTGACAAACTATAATTTTTATATTGTTATTTTCAAAATCATTAAAACTGAATTATGAGTCAAGATGTTTTTTAAAAGTAACTCTACTCAATGGGGAAAGAAAATATCATATCAACTGATGACCGTACTGTACATTGTCAGAGTAATAATAAATGCCAGTTAATTTTTTATTATTTATTATTTATTTTTATTATTTATTTTTAATATTTATTTTTAATATTTGTTAATTTAATTTTAATTAAAAGTAATCTAGTAAAAATGTTCATTACTCAGTACTTCAAAGTAAGTAAATAACATTATCTAAATTTTGCCAAAATAGAATTCTTATTTTACATGAGAAGAAAATTAGATTCAAAGATATTATAACATTTAAAGACACATGGCTACTAAGTAAGGCAACCAAAATCTCAGCCTGAGGATTTTTTTTTCAGGGCAATGAGGGTTAAGTGACTTGCCCCCTCAGCCTGAGGATTTTGACCCCCTAATTTAGTGACATTTGAAATCATACCACATTTGCTAAAGACTGGATTTACATTTTTACTGTTTTAACTCAATTGTATTAATTATATTAATTGTCAGAAAATGCTTTTTTCCCCCATAGAAGAAACAACAACAAGAACAACACATGCCAGGCTAGAATTTTTGTCAAGTTACTTCTAAAAGAAATTTAATTAGTGATTGGAACAATAATGATTGTTCAAATGTGAGGTAAACTTCAACAGGAATGGGCTTAAGAATTTAAACCAATGTAACAATACTGCACCAGTGAAAGGCATGCTCTTTTTTCATGGGTATTGTTTAAACTAGAAAACCTGTCATTGGAAAGAATGGATGTTCTTTGACTCATGGGTGGCAATGTATAGCATAAGCTTATCCTGCCTTCTTAGCCTAAAGGTTGAGGCCTTCTGACAACTTCCCTGCAGCCTTTGGCATGTTTCAGTTATACATGCCATTGGGATTATCATCATGCAGCAATTACACACTCTATTCTATGTAGATACCTGATTTTTTAAGTCAACTAACCTGTAATTTTAACTGTCTTCTATTGCTGTCTTTAATCTTTGTTAAGACGGAAATTCACAGTAATGAAGCATTTTAAAAGGATTTTGGACCATATTTTTAATATCTATTTAGGTTATGAGAAGATACCAACATTTTCATGATTGTAGGGTTGAAAAATAAAACACAGTCAGCCAAAGTCTTTTATGAGGTAATTTATTATTTTCATAACACCTCAAAATGAAATAATCATTGTAGAAAGAAGCTAAAACACCAGTCACGTTGTAGCCAAGACAGCAGAGATGATGAAGCTTAAAGTGCATTCACCATAAAACTGAAACTGACACTGTGGCTACATAGTAGCAGACAAGTTACAAAGAGAAAATTGCAAACATTCAACCAGTTGTATTATCTACAAACATCTGACCAGTTAAAATGTTTGGTATGGTAATATTTTTCCCTTACAAATTTGACTTAATTGAAGCATGATTAACTTTGTATACACACATGCTCATTGTATAACTAAATAAATGGCATGTCACGGAGAATGTTTTCCCAAATATGCATACTTAGAAATCATAAAAAGAATGTAAATTTCCATTTATCACCTGATTTAGATTCTCAGCAGTGATGAAACTTAAAGAAAATTGTGTGCTTTCAAAATTGAAAAAGAGTACTTTTTGAGTTCTTTTTATCTGCAATTATATATGTTTAAGTGTAGAGTGAACTGACATAAAGAATTTTTCAGGATGGAGACTATTTTTTTTCATAGTGTATACCCATTCACCAAGTATAGGTGTTGAGTCACTATTATTCTACATTTGTATACTGATGTCATGTGGATGAACATAATACAGTCAGAAAGGTGTTGGATTGGGAGTTAGAAGGTGAGTTCAAAGCCACTTGTATGACCTTGGGATTTAACCTTTCTAGGCCTCGTTTTACAAATTTCCTCATTTGTAAAATGAGAAGATTGGAATAGAAAGCCTTTAAGTTCTCCACTAACTGAAAAATCTATGATTCTGTTATTTATTTATGTTTTTATTTTTGTGGGGCAGTGAGGGTTAAGTGACTTGTCCAGGGTCACATAGCTAGTAAGTGTCAAGTGTCTGAGGCCAGATTTGAACTCAGGTCCTCCTGAATCCAGGGCTGGTGCTTCATCCACTGCACCACCTGGCTGCTCCCTATCCTGTTATTTTTTTAAATGTTGGAATATATTACTTTGGAAACTCCTTCAAATATTGTAGATTGATAATTCAATAACTTACAGTGTTGCCTGAATCACTGAGAAGCTAAGTGACTTACCCAAGCAACCACAATCATTATAGGTCAGTCACAGAATTTGAACTCAGGTCTTCCCTACTCCATAGAAGAGATTGGTAGACAGAACCAGTGTAGATCTTTATACTTTACAGTGACTCCTGAATCCAATCGCCTCATTTAAAAGTTTATGTAATAGGCTGGAATCCCCAATGGAGAGTCTAGTCTTTTGAAAATGCACAGCTTTCCTCTACTTAATTTCTGCATGGACCCCAGAGGAGACAGAGTATCTAAGAGGAGAGGGTTGTCATCAGTGTTAAATGTTGTCGTTATCAGAAACAAGAAGGCTGAGGAAAGGTGAACAGATCTGGTAATTAAACTCCCTTGTGGAAATATGGGGCAACTAGTTTCTTGCCATGATGTCTCAGACAAGGGTTAATACTGTATAATGAGAAAGTGTTCTAACTGACTGAGGTAGCAGAACTGATGATCCAGGAACTGTTGAGGTGCAGATGATTGTACAACCAAGAAAAGAAAACTGACCTCTGTTTTTTTTTCTTTGTGACTATGAAGAGGCAGAATGACTTTGAGCTGCCTGCCCCAAGAACGTGGTGGGATAAGGCTGACAACCTTCTCTTTTACCTGGCCAAGGTGCATACATAAACATGCATGCACACACACACACACACACATACTTACATATATACCTACATATATACTTACATATATATTTCCTATATCTATCATGTGTGTATGTGTATATATGTATATGTATGTGTGTGTGTGTGTGTGTGTGTGTGTGTGTGTGTGTATATATATATATATACACATACACACAAGTGTGTGGGTATACTGGGTTAATTTCTTTGTATTTATTCTTTCCTGATTTTAGACAAATGAGTATTCAAAGATGAAGTAACCTAGGGTCTTGATCTATAAGAATGATCCAGAGGGGGCAGCTAGGTGGTACAGTAGATAAAGCACTGGCCCTGGATTCAGGAGTACCTGAGTTCAAATCCAGCCTCAGACACTTGACACTTAACTAGCAGTGTGACCCTGGGCAAGTCACTTAACCCCCATTGCTCTGCAAACCCCCTCCCTCCAAAAAAAAGAATGATACAGAGGTCCTACCAGAGGAGGTAACAGTGACTGCTGGGGTGTATATGACAACAGAACAAGCCCCATGCGTATGGGGTAATAGTCATCCAAGGAAAATAGCAGTTTCAGGGAGTTTCACCTTTGCAAGAGAGAAGATAAGTTATGAACAGAATCACAGACTCAAAGTAGAGCTGGGAGGCCTGCTCAGAAGAAAGGTTTACCTAAGGGGAATTTTATTAGAAGTCCACAAAGCAATAAAAAAGTTTGTAAGGAAGAAAAATGGGAAGTACCCCTTTGTGACATGTAGTTTCTAAACATGTTCCTCACTGAGATTATATTTTAAGTTAGTACTAAGGTTCCCCGTGGAATCCATGTGTATTTGTGGGAGAGTGCATTCTTTTTGGCGGGTGGAGGTGGAGTTTTTTGGTTCATTTTTTTTCGGATGTTCTTTCTATACTTGCTAATAAACATTTATTGTAAAAGGCAATTAATTGTTACTGAAATGATTGTTAAAGGGTAGTACAATAGTTGAGCTCAGGACAAAAGTTCAGTAGAAATGCACGTGCCCTCAAAGTTATCCTAAAATCCTGAGAAGAGTAGCAACTGTTCCTCTGGAAACCTGAACTATTAATGCAAATGGTAATTGGGCAAACTAGTGCTGGCAGGGGTGGGGCAGCTTTTATAGAGATACATTTTATACAATCCCTATGAGGTGCAGCATTCAATTCATGGAGAGTATTGGCCTTGAACTCAGGTCAAGTTACTTAACCTCTCAATACCACAACAGACTCTTTAAGGCACATGCTCACCTTCATTGGTTGAGGGAGTTTCCACACTGATTCTCCAAATGAATAAAATCATAGTCCCATGACCCAACCAACAACCCCAAAAAATTCTTTATGAAGTAACTCAGTAAAATAAAACTATGATACTATAAAATTTGTAATGTAATTAATTTATTACCTGCTATACACATCATTACAGAATTTTAGCTCCCTTTGACCATGTGTTTCCATATATAGACTTTCTCATTCATTTATATTTTATATAATTTGATATAATATTAATTTGATATATTAATATTCTGCCATTTATTCATTAACTAATATTTTAATCATTGTATTTTCTCTTTACCTATTCTCTTCAGTACAAATGAACTTGTTTATTTCCAAAAGATTCGAGGGTATATTAGGAAATAGAATCTGAACAACAACAAAAGTCCCCTGTTACCCTGCTAGAGTATCTTTAGGTAGGAATAACTAAAATAGGTTGGATCATTTTTCCTTCATTCTTTTCCATCTAAGTTGCCTTCATTCTGTTTTAGGCCTTGAAACTCAAACAAACAAACAAAAAACATGCCATATTCATTTTGTATTTATACTTTATGATTTATTTTGGCACTTTTTTACTGTAAAAGTGAATTATAAAGCTACTTGCTATGACATGGATTTGGTTATACCATGTTGGGCTAAACAGACTTTGGAGTTGGAACTTATATAAAAGATGATATAGTTATGTGTTTTACATACAAAGTTATACTTTAAGCTTATAAAATCTCTGAACTGGAGGCAGAGATAGTAGTGGGAAAAGCTGAGGCAAGCTGGTGGTGGGCTTTCCTTGGTGAGTTCTACTTTACCACCATGAGACAAAATTATAAAGGAAAATAAGACATTTTTGGACTTTTCTTAGGAGATGGGTGCCATGGTAGATAGAGGATGTTTTCAGTTTTATTCATATGTTTATATTTGTAACCAATCTGCATTTCCTCTTTTGAAAATTTCAAAATGAGTAAGTTAATTATATATAATGAGAAATGAATGTTTTGCTTTAAAAAGGAGGATTAGGGGCAGCTAGATGGTGCAGTGGATAAGCACCGGCCCTGGTTTCAGGAGTACCTGAGTTCAAATCTGGCCTCAGACACTTACTAGCTGTGTGACCCTGGACAAGTCACTTAACCCCAATTGCCTCACAAAAAAAAAAGGAGGATTAATAAGAATAATTTATATGAGTTCAAAGACAAAAAAGTTTGGTTTTGAAGCTGACTTTCTTTCATAGGCAAATTTCTTTTGTGGGATATGTGCTATTTTAAGAATAGTTAATATTGTATTATGCAAAGCAGCTATCTGTGGCCATGCCAGGTTAGAAAGTAAAATAATTCCCTATCTCATTTGACAATTAGAAAGCCAGGAGATCTGTTGGGAACTAGACCAAAAGTATTAAATTACACAATTAGATGCATACCTAAAAAATTACATGGGAATAATTGGTAAATCGCCCAAGTAGACAGAAAATGGTCATGTCTGTGTGCTCATAAAGACATTTCAATAAGAGAACTTGTTGATATGCTCTTATTGTTACAGGTTACTACCACACATTTGTATAACACTTTAAATATTTTCTTTTTCTTGTTTGTATTAGTGTTTTCTTTTTAATTGCACTTTATTTTATATAACCCTTCTCCCTCTCCAATCTAGAGAGCCAACCCTTGTAACAATAATTTTTAAAGAAAAATAGTTCAGCAAAACTATCCAACATCTGTATTTCATCTTTTCAAAGCGTTTTCACAATTAATATTGCATATGCTACACAATTTGTTATAAAGTTAAAAAAATCTTACGTTAATTGTCAATTGTTAATTTTCAAATAAAATCAAAAACAATTTTGGAAGTGTATTTCTGCTACCTTTCTAAAGCCTCTATAGAAGAGAATCCTACAGTATACTGAAACCTTTATGGGAAAAATTAGTCAACTCAATATAATAAGATAAATTTTTATCATTTGTAAAACATTCAAATGTCAACCTTGTACATGTAGACAAAATGAAGTGGAAGATTGAAGCAATTTTCTGGGCAATTCAAGCAAAAGCACATTGGGCCCAAAAAAACCTTAATAATTGACTCCAATATTTTGAAGTTAGATTTTTTAAATTTTTGAATTAGCTTAATAATTGCCTAAACCTTGTTCAAATGCATCTTCAACTAAATCTACATGAGGCCAATATGCCTGTTCTAATCTGTGGAAAAACATCAGTCAGAACAAACGTTTGATATGGTTTACACTAAACAACTCAGTATTATTTGCTGAGGTGGGTAACTCCTACCATTACAAATGAAACCTACAAATTCAGAGAAGCAGCTTAGCTTGGTGGATTTCAAACCACCTTCACAGATAAGAAGAAATGGGTTCAGGTCTAGCTTCTGACACATACTGTCCGCCTGATTGAGCATAAGTCATTTAATTGACTGGATTCCCTGTCTTCCTGACTCCAAGACTGGCCCCTATCAAGCATATGTGCAAATTAGTTTTCTGTCTCCCCCTCTGTCCCTTCTTCTACTCCTTCTTTCCCCCTCCTCTTCCTCCCTCTCTCTCTTGTCTCTTCTTCTGTCTTCCTCTCTCTCTATCTCGGTCTCTTTCTCCCCATATATAGTATGTGTATATATGTACATAGACAAACAAATTTTTACTCTATATGTTTATGAATATGTACAAAATATAATTCATTAATTGGCTAGTCTTATGTCCTATAGAATGCATTAAAACAGTGCTAACATGCAAATATTAGAATCCACGCAACATATCTCTTAGAAATTCATAGAAAGTCCCAAATTAGTGACAGGTACCTGAAACAAACAAGTTTCGCTTGACAGGTTGTTTGTGTGTCTGCTAAACCTGTCACAAGTGATCTATTTCAAAAGAAAACCTTAACCATATCATGTTGCATTTCAGAAATAGAACAAAGCTGTGCTAAACTGAATCTATTAAGAAAAATCTAACTTCCAAAAATGATGTTACAATGGAAAATGATTCAAAGATGCCTAAAATATATATTTAAGGTAAACATGGTCTACATATTTCCTACCAAGTGAGGATCAATCAAAGAAGCTGAAATATTATTCAAAATAAAATCACTGAACCCCAACAATGTCCTACAAATTAAAAAATAAAATTTAAAACCATAAAAATCATTTCAAAACCAAATTTTTATTAATTTAGAGTCTTGATTTCTGGAATCAAATTCATCCATGATTATTTAATACAAGTCAGAAATCCCCATTTAGTGATAGTCTCTGAGTTAAAGAACAGCAATGCTAGCAACTACAGTTTAATGGCTCTATTTATTCAGGTACATCTTAATCACTTTTACTTTCTACATCTTTCCTCTGTTGTGACCTGAATCAGATTTTGGCCTCTATTTTTTACTGTGACCATGGATTTTAAGACTGGTACATTGCTGCCAATTAGTGGCTGAGTAAAAGCTGAGGACCTGTCCTGGGAACTGTGTCAACAAACTTTTGACAACCTCAGTGTATGGTGAAACCAATTGAAACATTATAAGAGTAACTGTCAAATCTGCAGAGATCTATTGGTCACTGGAACTGAAACTGGAATCCAAAATGGTAGACCAGAAAGACTATTTGACTACCTGCTAATTCAATGAGCTACTGTGCCCTTGAACTGACAGCATATATATATATATATATATATATATATATATACATACATACACATATACATAAATGCATATACATACACACTCACACACATACATATATGCATATATGTATATATTTAACATGAATTATAACAATAATGACATTCAAACATATATTCATCTACTTCCAAGCTGTGCTTTCAGAGTGGTTACCATCACACATATATAAAGTGCTGAATGTAACTGAATATTGCTATCATTACCAGGATAAATCATAGAAAAAGAAAAAGAATGTACCTAATAAGCTTAAATGTATTAAAACATGGCTATCCCATCTGCCTGAATCCTGAACAGCTAATTAAGGTATACCCTTGTTTCATTTTTCACAAGAAAAATCTACCTTGGGTATCAGCCAAAGAAAGTAAGGTGTGTGTTTTTTCCCCAGTGCTTAGAGAAGAGATTGTTTATTGACTGATTCCCCCATAATCTAATTATCTAATTTTTTTAAAAGAGAGAAAAATTGAAAGATCATTTCCCAACTAATACAACACAGATAGTAAATTTACCTTAATGGAATAGTTTCTAAACTACATTTTTTTCTACTTGACATATGTTTAGAATATCACTTAAAAAAACTACATTTAAAAAATTGTATTGTTTGTTTCCTCTATATTTAAGAAAGAATATTCTACATATTGCAGGTGGAAAGTGTTTCAGGTTCAGCCAATAAAATAACTGTCTAGATTAAATGTGAACTTTTTTTTATAGCACCCAAGTTTCATTGTCAGGTTCTTCCTAAATTTAAAACACAGGTGCTGAGGGTTATGGGGTAAACTTTAATCTAATTGCAGAAGCAACCAAGCATTTCTACTTTGAGGTGCAGGGGTGGAGAGAAGTAACTTGGAATCCAGTTACAAGCTGATTATCTGAAACAGTAGGAAAAAAAAGTGACCAATAGAGGTGCATCCTAATTGAATTGTCCACTTCATTTTGCCTATTCTGAGGTGTAAGCAATAGGGTAAATCCTGTTTTTAGCTATGCAGGATGAAAGTCTATTTGAAGTTGGAGTCTATAGCTGCCTTTTCACAGTAAATTGACCTTGCACCATGCAGCCAATGTCATAATGCTCTGCTTTATCTAGGCTGAGAGAGAGAAAATAGCAAATTGCTTCTGCATGATTAGTTCTGCCACTTCAAACGTGTTTCTTCCGAGTTGGCTTCCACACTTACTGCTAGAGATATGTGCCTCTGGGAAACACTAATCTGTCTCTGAACTTCTCCAATTTAGTAACCCTGTAATTGCCAGTTTGCAAAGATCCCCACATAAGGTAAAGATGATAAAAGTTTCTTTCTTTTTTTTAATCAGCAGACTCATAAAGGCAAATATGGCACTGTATTAATTTCAACAACATAGTTTACTGGAATATATATGTGTATACATATATAGTCAATTTTTCTTTTTAAAATTTTATTAGAGTTCTTTAAATTGACTTTAAAGTAGAATATTAGATGCTTTATCAGTTTATAGGTGGGTGTGGGTATGAAGATATACATACACATGTGTAAATTAGTATCACCAGATGGCCACAAAATCCCCTCAGTGCCACAGAAACTAGATTAAAATGTAATTAGGAAATGGTTAACAAAATAAACAAGAATACATGATATAGATAATGATAATTTTTTTAAGTCAATATGTCAGCGGCAAGGTTCTATTTCTATTTTTGTTTGACACCATTGGTTAATAGATAGAGATTGTCCTTGAAACAAGGAAGAACTAGGTTCAAATTCTGCCTCTGAATCAAACTTGCTATGTGACCCTGGGCAATCACTTAACCTCTCCTTGCTCTATGCAACTATAATCCTTTAATAAATTGCAGACAAGATATTGGCCTATATTGACAAAGGTAGTTTCTTTGCCCAGGAGTACCCATAAGGTATCACACATAAGGATCACAGGGCTAGTTTTTATTCCTATAAATATGTGGGATATACAACAAAGTAAAATACTTTGTTGATTCATTCTTATTTCACATATTTCAAATTCACTGTGATGTCTCAGCAACATTAAAACATGTAACACTTAACCTGTAATGAAAGTCATTACCTGTAGTATTCATTGTGAGAAAAATAATTTTTCTCATTAATAATTTCCAAGTTTCACTTTGACTCTTTAGCATCAAATCCTATAAACCCCACTCCATTTAAATGTTATTGGGAGCCATATTACTTCTCAAGAGATATCATAATGCTTAGCATATTAGAGAGAGACATTTTGAAATAACTTCCTTGCACCAAAGAAAGTAGAGGGTATCCTGAAATAAGATTTATCTTCTGGCTTGGCACTCTGCTTATGAAGTGGAATCCATCTCTTTGGATAAGAGAATCTCAAATTCAGTGACTTAACATTTTACATGAATGGCTGGATCCAGCAACAAAACAAAATGTTTTAGTACCCAAAGGCCTAGAAGATCTATTTTGGAAGAAAACTCAGTAACAATGCTGAAAAAGAAAAATCTGTTCCTGGAAGTATTATTATTGTTCAGGAACAGAAGAAATCGCAGAATTCTTTTTTTAACAACTGTTCATATATTTAATCCCTATTAGTTTAAATTTACTGAGATTCTTGCAAGGTATAATAAACTTTTGAAAAACTGCTAGAACATAAAATCTATCTTGGTAATGAAAGTATAATCAAGGGAAACTTCTGGGATAGCTAGCAAGCATAGATTATCTTGTGCGGTATTTGTTCCTTTAACACCAAAGGTCAAACAATGAAGTCGTTAAGTCTGTGGAAGTCACTTACATGTATCACTCTGAAGACTTCTGGTAACACATTTGAGAGTGAATCAACATTTTTAATGACAATTACATTGCAAAGTGAAAATAATTAGATGAAATCATCGAGAGGACCCATCAAGGCATTGAAATTAAATTCCTTAAAAGTCAAAAGTTGGATGTTAACATCATTTTCTCATCCATTCTTCTTTCTGACTCTTTCTCTAACAAGTACTAAAAATAATAGGTTTAGGTTTTCTTTTGTTTTGTTTAATTAGAAGGGGGTAGGGAAGAGAAAAACAAAATTCAAATGATGCGACTGGTAGTAAAATCGTTTTTCTGATATTTTTGACCCAAAACAGATGTATCTGTTTAAAGGTAAAGAGAGAACAGGGAATGTGTTACCTGACAAATAATTCTTCCGATCAAAAGATTCCATGAACCAGCCTGACACATAAATGGCACATGATGTCAACTTCTATTAAAGGCTTTATAAATGATGACAGCACAAAGAAACAATTGCTTTTTTCTCCCCAAGAACTAAGTGTTTTTATTCAATCTGAGGTGTTTGCTGTGTGTCAAGAATACATGCTTTTCTGGGTAATGAAGAAACTTTGTGATTTCCATTATCTTCATAACATACTTGAAGAATTTTAGAGTACAAATCATGACAAATAAAAGATTATTTCCTTGCAGAATGTCTATTTGATTTTGGGAGATTTTCCTTCACACATACTTTAAAATCATGATAGAACTTCCCTATATAGTTATTAACTACAAAGAAGAAATTATTCCTCTTGCATAACTGTATTCAAACTTGCTACATATATAGAAGTTAATTAAACTAATTTTAACGTGTGTTTTCTTCAACAGAATTAAGCTGTTCTTCAGGGGTAAATACGCAACAGCATTCACATGTGTTTCTTGCTTTTTCCTCATCCAACACTAGAACTAAATATTTCCAGCATATGACTGCTACTTGTAGTCTTTAATAGTTATAAATATTACAAGCATACTACTTTAAGAAAGCAGAGTAAGAGAAGTTTAGCAATATATTTGGGGGGGGGGGTGAGGCAATGAGGGTTAAGTGACTTGCCCAGGGTCACACAGCAAGTAAGTATCAAGTGTCTGATGCTGGATTTGAACTCGGGTCATCCTGAATCCAGAGCCAGTGCTTTATCCTCTGTACCACCTAGCTGCCCCTGAACATTAGCAATATTAACTTACTCATCAATATGAGTTAATTTTAGAGGAGTATATGCTATTTGTTATTAAGAATTAATGCAATTCTCATTTCTAAAACATGTTTCAATTATTTTTATTCATCATGCCTGAAAACATTTCTGTGAGGAAAACCAAACTTTTAAAATATCACTTAAAGAAAACAAAGGTACAAGGAAATTCTGAATTATTTAATATCACAAAAGCTGTGTACTTAACCAACATTTGAACTTATAGTCTTGTTTCCATTTCTTAGACACAGTGCCATGGGACAAGTCATGTTCAAATGACTCTTCTTAAAACTAGTCAGTAAGGTATGTGAGGGTCAGAGGTGGGATTACACCTCCAGCTTGCTTAAATGCCCCAAACTTGAGAAAAAGACAATTAGAATTCTATACTCAAACCAGCAAAGCAACATCATACTTTTTTAGAAAGTACAACCTGCAATTCATGTTATGTTCAGTTTCCTATAGGGAGATTTTCCTATTGTCTCCTAGATATGACTATTCTATGTCTCCTCAAATGATCTAATCTTTTTCTATCTGGGTACCCTTTGTATCTCTGAACTCAAATGTAGGCTCCTGAGGAGAAAGGACTGGCTTCCATTTTTTGATGAATCCTCAAGGTCTAGTATATAATAGGCCCTTAACTAATGTTTGTTTTAAATTGAATTGAATTCCACAAGAGAGGGAGGCATGTTTTATTTTCTTCCTTTATCTTCCATGGGACTTTGTTTAGGGTTTTATACTTAAACACATGCACACACACACACACACACACACACACACACACACACACACACACACACATACACACACATGCACACAGACACAATTCTGATTATTTCAATCCAACACACATTTATTAAATGCCAACAATAGACAAGCCAATATTGATGATGAATGAATGCATGGAAATGACTTTAGTGAGCATCTACTATGTGCCGAGGACTCTGTTAAACAATGATCATCCAAAAAGAAAAAACAAGACAGACCATGATCTCAAGGAGTTCACACTCTTTTTTGAGGAGAAAACACACTAAAATAAAAGTTCAGCTGCAGGATAGATGGAAAGTCCTAAGAGTACAAGGAATATTCGATACTTTTGGCATAGTAAGTGTCAGGGAAATGAAATGATACTTCATCAACTTAAAGAGGCAACACAGTATAGTGGATAGCATGCTAGATATGGGATAAATCTTGTATTTTGAAGTCTGCTCTATATACTATTAGCTGCATGACTATCACTTCACTCAGCTGAGTTTCAGCATTCTCATTTGGAAAGTGGGAGTAATACTATTTTCACTGCTTATCCCACAGTTAAAAGTCATAAATGGAGTAATTCTACAATATGTTAAAGTATTTTATGAATATTAAATAATTATATAAATTTCAACAGTTACTATGCTTTTAGGTGCCAATTTATCAGAAACTGTCTTTTTCTTATATAATGAAATAGAAAATTTTCAGAAGAATAAAGCAATTTATTCATGTTTTTGTTTTGATACGAGGTTCTCATCTATGAAATTAGATGTTGAAAAAAAGGTGGAAATTGGAGGAACAAAACAACCAAAGAAAGGTATTTATCAAAGTAACTGTGATGTATTCTGTATTAAAACAAAGGCATATGGTGTGCCTGATTGAACTTTCCTCCAAGTCCATGAAAGAGGGGCCCACTACAGCCCAGTCAGTACTAGACTCAGAGCTTGTGGGAGACAAAGTCACCACCCAGGGTCCCTACAAGGAGGAGGGATTGAGAAAGGCTAAGTTTATTTTTTTTTCCATGAACTAGGCATTATAACACAGCAGATAGTAATGTGACAAAGCTAAATAAACACTTTAGTGTTCTTCTGTTTCCCAGCAAAAAGGATTTCTTATTCTTACTAAGATAACATTGGTTTTATGTAATGGCACTACAAGTAACCTATATTTAAATAACTTTGGAAATGACAAAACAATAAAATGTATTCCTCCTCTCAAACATTACATGAACAATGGGATTATTGCATGGGACAATGGTGATAGATTTTGGAAAGAACTGGGCATATTATATAATCTTGACAGTGTCCAAGATGAATAAAAGTATCCTCTTGGAGTTAACATGTGAAACATTGAGAAACTCCCTTAGAAGTTAAAAAAAAGTTTCAAAAGGAAATTTTGATACTTCAAGTTTTTTTAAAAGAACTCTCTAAAAGTAGCATGCCAACATTAACTCAAAATATTACATTTATATATACTAGATTGTAGGAGATGCAAATTACTGAAAATTTTCATTAAAATTTCCTAAGAATTTTAATAAAAATAATGTACCATATCTTAAACAAGTGTGTGGATTTCACTAATTCTCTTAGAGAAAAGGCCCTATTGGTTGACCTACTGGAAGGACAGAGACTTTGTGGAGGATCTCTGTGGTAGGATTCCAGTATTTTTTTCAAGAAATTGAAAATGAAATACAAAAAGTACATAAAATTTGAGAATAAGGAATCTCAAGAAATGACAAGGTCTACCTTTCTGTCTTCTAACAAGTAAGATATTTTCCCAATTTTACAGATGAGGCACCTAAAAGAGAGAGTGTTAAGTAACTTGCTCAAAAGCACATGACAGAGATAAGATTAGAACTCAGATTTTCTCATTCCCAGGATGGTGATCATTCTATTTCATAGTCATCTGTTCCTATTCCCTGGCAAATGACATTAATTGCTTACATATAAAAATGAATTGTTGAACAGTGAAATTTCATGTCATGTTTTTGCCTTTAAAAAAAAATTCCATTGAGGTTGTTGTAGTTTTTTTAAGAATAAAATTTCATTTTGCTGAGAGTTAGTATTTCTAATCCATATTTATTATCAAGTTCTCTGTTCAAAATTCAACTCTTTTTCACACATAAATATTATTTAGTTTTTTCACAAAAGCAATAATCTCCATTGAGATACTGAAGAATGCTTTATGAAAAAAATTATACTTTTAAGAAAGCTTTTTTTAGTAAATATGTTAAAAGATCACAGTGACAATATACTATTTATGGGGTAGCTGAAGTTGCACAGAAGAGTGTGCTGTAAAGGAAACAACACTGGCCTTGGTGGCAGGAGACAAGTTTGTTCATCTTTGAGGAATGAATGTATTAAAAACACCAGGAAAAGCACATTATGTTTATTAGAGCAGAGCTATAATGGAAATTAGCACTTCTGACATGACAGAGGCTTTTTTTTTTAACCCAAGAGATCTCACTTCTAGCCCACTGCTTTAACTTTTAGTTTATCTTAACTAAAAGCTCAGCTCTGGCTGGACTACTTATTTGAAAAGTACACAATGACTAAGGAACAAATCAACACTTTAGAAATCAGTATCCTACTCTAAAGTGCTAAGTAGAGTCTTTATGCAAAGTGAATGACTCCAATGGTGAGGATATCCTCAATGACCTAACTCCTACTTGGGGACTGAAAATGAGGCATAAGAAGAAGGCCAATTGCCAGATAATGCCATTCCTCTGTCGCTTGTGTGCAAACTGAGAGGTTGAAGTGCACCCTTTCAGCACCAGGATTCGTATCCAGTAGTTCCACTCTCCTTTTAGGGCTTACACCAGGGAAAGTAATATTGCTACAACCTCTTAGCATTCTTTTTCACGCTCCAGCTCTGCAGACAAGCATATTGTATTGTCTGGAGTGTCCTCTTCATCAACACATTCCAAGCTGCTTTGGCTCAGGAGAATCTAAGCTTGTGGCTGATGACAGACAACTCAAATCTTTTAAGAGAACTTTTTTAAAAAAGAAAGAAAGAAAAGGGAAAACCCCAGCATGTCAGCTCACACAGTGCTGTGGGCCACTTTAGCTGACTGAGTAATAGAGTTCTATAGAATGGAAGAAGTTTCAATGATAACCTTGTTGAAAGTGATAGCAGAGGACAAAAATGTCACTTTTAAATGTGTAACTTAGTACTATCAGCACTATTAATTCCTCTGTCCATTTTAACTCTTCAAATGTGGCAGTATGGATTTCACTTAGGCACAGGACAAATTTATCAGTAAGGAACCAGTACAATATGAAGACAGGACTAAAAGGGTGTGGAGTGTGTTGCCTTAGAGAGAAACACAGTAGTGTATTGTTTGGAATTTACTAAAGTTAATATCTCAGTAGAACTGAAAATATTATTAGCCCAGAGAGTTCTTAATGAAATGTTAAGCCTTTTTTTCTCTAAGGCACAAGTCTGAATTCAGTTGCCAACTTGAGACCTAAAAGTCATTTATCCTCCCACAAACAACCAGTGACCTTCTTAGAAAGAGTTGATGATCATTTGAAACTCAAAACTTTAAATTAAAATGTTCTAAAAAAGAAAGCAAATATTTAAAAAAAGTTGGTAGTATCCACCTTGCTTCTAAACAGCAGTCGTTTCTTGCACAACCAGTGTCCTCAATACACCTTGAGTAAAAAATATAGGACAATTAACTACTCAATCACAAGACTTAAGCGTAAAAAAACATTCAGGAAACTGAAGGAAAAAAAAATTTGCTTGAATTATCCAAATATTTCCCTTACTTCTCCATTACAGTTTGTGACTATAGATGTGACCTAACAATACTTCCTCACATCAAAAGACTACAAATCAGTTAAATTGGCTTAGAAAGCCTACAAAATGTTTTCATGACTACTGCACACCTTCCACAAGAGCTGAGTTACTTTTAATTTTGAAGAAACTAAACAATTACAAGTGTTGCTGGAGAAAGTATTGACAAGGGGAATTATATTTTACATTTAGAAGTGACTTAATAGATCATTAACATCAAGACCATGTATTTTACTTCTTCTAGTCACATTTACCTAAGGTAGATCCTCTATAGTTGATTTCCATATTCACTTTTCTGAAACAGGTAATAGAGAGGAAGGCTTTCATACATGCAGTTCTGTCTAGCTGCAATTTCTGCCAGAGTTCTGGGAAAGTTAGCCCATACATGTAATATATAATATTATCAGCCTTATACCCAATTGAGTTCTGAAATATCATAAAACTTTTCATAATAAACTGTTTTCATTTACTGTACCACATACTCGCTTGGATGTATATTATATCTAATTTATAGTTTTAAATGTCTCTAATTTATTTGAATATTAAAAGAGTTATAGTAAAATCTAGTTGGTCAATGGTATGGATCAAGTTAACAATCTCTTTGTCAAAGCAGAAATTCCAGGAAAAGATCGGGTAATCAGTCAAGAAGCATTTATTAAGCACTTACCAGATGCTACAGAGAGAAGGATACAAAGGAAGGCAAAAATAGCACACACACACCCCCAACCCTACTCTTAAGGAGCCTACATTTTAATGTGAGAAACAACATGTAAATAACTAAATACATGTAAGATATATACATAACAGATGGAACACAATCTAAGTGGGTAACATACTAGTGGTTAGGAAATAGTGAGGGCTGTCGAGGGCCAGACAGATATCCTGTGAAAGGTCCAACTTGATGTGAGTCTTGAAGGATACTGAGGCAACTAAAAGGAGGAGGTGGAAAGAGAGAGCAGTTCAGGCATAGGGAACAGCCATTGCAAAGAGAAGGAGGTGGGAGATGGGGTATCCTATTTGAGGAAAAGAGAGCATGCCAATATAGCTGGATGGGAGAATGCATGAAGGGGAATAAAGTGTAAGAAGCCTGGAAAGGCAGTAAAGGGTCAGGTTTTAAAGGCACTTAAATGCCAAATAATTAAAATTTTATTCTAAGTATTATTGAAAACAATTGCTCTTTCATTGGCTTACTTAGATTTAGTAAAAGAGACTGCAGTTATGATTTCATCAATAAGTGGAAGCTCCCATAAAGGAACTTGCTCTATGAAAGCAAGTCAGCACCTTCTTATTAGAAAGTAATTTCTAATAAGTAATTTGTCAAAGGCAGAACTAGATTGCAAGCAGTCCTCCTTTCAAGGCCAGCTCCATACATACTATATCAAACTGTCTCTCATCTTTTGACTTACTTTTGAAACAATAATGCTAATGATAATAAGAGCAACCACTTACATTTATATAGTCTATTAAGTTTTACAAATTTCTTTTCTCCAAAAAAAAATCCTGAGAAGTAGGGAATGTAAGAATGATTTCCCCCATTTTATAGAAGATAAGTCATGGTGTTGTGTAGATAAGACATGACAGTAGTCTTTCTCCTTTATTAACAAATTAGGGGGCAGCTAGGTGGCACAGTGGATAAAGCACCGGCCCTGGAGTCAGGAGGACCTGAGTTCAAATTCGGCCTCAGATACTTAACACTTACTAGCTGTGTGACCCTGGGCAAGTCACTTAACCCCAATTGCCTCAACCAAAATAAATAAATAAATAAATATTTTTTTTAAAAAAATAACAAATTAAGACTCTCAAAAGCAATTCGTATTACTTAAAACTTAAGTTCATTTAAATCTTAATCAGCCACTTTCATAGAAATGGCATTCATGTTAAAACATATTATAGTCAGGTCCCAATTAATACAAGTAATGAATCCCCTGAAGTAGTAGGATATATTCAAATTCACACTGTTGGAATTTATAATGATGTAAGAATATAGACATTGGTTCCAGCCCAATGGAAATATGCAATGAAAATTTGCATAATGGCATTTCTTCAGAAATTTTGGTTTTGTTCTAATAAAAACCTAGCTGTACATTTAAAAGAAATATCACTAATTTCTAAAGCTTGTACAGCCATTCTTATTTATATATGCATTTAATTTATTAATCCTCAGTGTCAATATCATAAGGCAAATTTTTTTGTAAACTAACTATCCGCTATTGATAAGTTGGGTGCTCTAAGAAATATATTCATTCCTTAACAAGAATAACATACTCCATCACAATTCCTGTAGTTATCAAAGTAGCCACCTATAGTCAGGAGACATTCACTATCACTGTGAATGCCAATATAAAAACATTTAAAAACAAATTGTCAGAAAGATTAGTCTGTCCTCTTCCCCTTGCCCAAGACCTTTGAGAAACAGAGATAGAAACAAAACTCCCTCATTTCGATGCTCTCAAGCATAAGGGAGGGAAATAAATCAATTCTCCTATATCCCCAAGGTTGTTTTTTTTAATTTTGACCTGGATCTCAAACTAAAGCTGACTCTGCCTTTTCTGAGAGTCACTTTATGAATTATGAAAAGCCCCATAAAAATGAATCTGCCTTAAAATTGTAATGATATTTTCCACATAGGTGATGAAATAAAGTACTTGTAGGTCCATACTTCAAAAAAATCTGTGAACTTTCTCTCCAATGCTGCACATCACAACCCATCTATCCCTTCTCATTCTGTGTGACTCTTGTGCATATATGCTGGTAAATTATCCATAAAGGGTGGGGGGAGGTTTCCACAAAGGCTAATCTGGCTATTACGTGATCTTGTCCCAGGTCATTGATCTCTCTAATCATGTCCCTTATCCTGCCACTCCTGGTCATTTTTTTTTTATTGGCAACAGACTGCAGCCTTTTTATGTCTATCCTGCATATGTCTATTGCCTCTTGAGTGACAAGTCTTGTTTTTTTTTTTTTTTGAGAGGAAAGAATATTCCAACTTTCCCTGTGGAGCCAATGTTTTTGGGAGGGGGGAATAAAGGTATAGACAATACTAGAGAAAATGGCCAATGATGTAATGTTTTGTGCCAGTCCTCCATGTCAGTTAAAATATGGAAGAATAAAAGGAAGAAATATAAAATGAAATTAATTTTGATAAACCATAGTGGCTAAGAGGCTGTATTTAGAAGCAAAAAAAAATCTGAATTCAAATGACTTTGAAACTTATTAGTTGTATGTCCACCTAATCTTTCTAAATCTCATTTTCATCATCTTTAAAGTGAAAGAGTTGGATTAGATGACTTATAATTTTCCTTCTAGCTATAATTATTTGCAGATAGATAGTATACTGGATAGAACAGTAGACTGGAGTACAGAAGACCTGATTTCACATCTGACTTGGAAATTTACTAGCTTTGTGAGTCTCAATAAGTCACTTAACATCTATCTTCCTCAGTTTCCTCTGATGTAAATACGTGGTCATAATAACACTAAACTCACAGGACTGTTGAGATAATTAAATGAAATATGTGTAAAATACTTAGCATAGTATCTGGGAAATGAGTGTCCCCTTCTATTTCTTTTACTTTGCTTCTCTTCTCTTCCCCAATAAGATTACAAATATGAAATTTTAAAACATTGCAGAGAGAAAAATAGAAGGGGTAGGCTGAGTTGGAGAGGATTGTGGGAAGGTTGGTGTTGATATGAATAGAGATAAAAGAATAGGAAATGGGGGTAAGAGAAAGGACTGATTACTCTTGGGCAATTGTGGATTGAGTATCACAAGCAAGGGGAAAGTTAAAGGTGGTTAAATTTTAGCCATAATAGATGAGACTCAGCAGGGAGGAATACTCCCTGACTCAGCCTACCTCCATACATTTTGAACAGATACTGTTATATGGACAATGAAATGTCCCAGAATATAGTGTGAGGAAGAGGACAGATTATATTGCATTTTTTTGTACAGTATTTTAATGACCTAACAACAAAGAACCATCTTTTAAAATATCAATTTGTTAATGCTATATGGCTGAAAACCATGTAATACCACATTCTCTTTCCTCCCCTCCTGCCACCCCCAAACTCTCCCTCTGCCACCATCAGCATGTAATCACTTCTCCTTTGAAGTTCACTCCATTAAATACATCACCTACTCTAGATCTAGGTGGCAGTTATCTATTGGCTACATATTTTCCCTTCTTATTTAAAGGATTTACAGACTGACTCACAACTCAGCAACATTACTTTCCACTCAGACTGGTGTAAATAGTAACCAAAGTAATTGATTTGCATCATAAATTTTGGTTTCGAAGCCCATTTTACCACCTAGTATTTATATGACCTTGGGAAAGTCACAGCCTCTTTGTTCCTCTGTTTCCTCATGAGGAAATTTAAGAGATTAGATTAGATGACCTTGAAAATCCTTTCCAGCTCTAAAATCTATTATCCTAAAATTTTCAAACATGTTGACATTCCCTCCAGCTTACTCAATCTCCCAATAACTTGCTCCTATAGTCAGGATATGTCACACACTTGGTCATGTCAAATACCCAGAATATACTTTTTCCTCAACTATGTCTCATAGAGTCCCTCTATTCCTTTAAGACATAACTCCATCTTTTGTATGAAATCTCTCTTGATCCTCCTCATAGTGCCTTCCCTTCTCAACTACTTTGTATGTAACTATATTGTATATATTTGTATTTATTCACTTTACATTTATGCTGCCTATATTTTTATTTGTACTTATCTCCTACATTAGAATGTAAGCTTCTTTGCCAAGTAGGGATGCATTTCTCTGTACTTGTAGTCATATTGCCCAACATATAGTAGGTGTTTAATACATATTCATTAATTTATTCAACTTTGATGATGGAGAAATCTGAAAGGCTTTTATCTGATGTCACCTACAATCCTTCCATCTCTACTGATGTTTCACTCCTCTTGAACCTATTTTTCCTTCTCTCTTGAATTCCATCTATCAATACTGTCCCAACCTACCATTTTATCTCTAGCCTTCCTTTCCTCCCTTCCCAATCTTCACCATACAGTCCACCTGTTCAACAAGTGATTGTCTTCTCCTAATTCCCTTGCCCTTTTGCTTTGACAAACTACAACCTTGAATCACTCCTACAATACACTACCTTTATTCCTTTTCATCTACCAGTGAATGAAGCTAAATAAGTCACCCAAGCATACTGACCATTACACATTTAAGTGATCTTTTTTCAAGTGGGCCTTGAATTCCTTGAGGCAGTCTTTTCCCTCTTTACTAATTCTCTACATCACTCCTTTAGAAGCTGTCCCAAACTTTGTCTTTTCTGTGTAAGTTTCTCACACTACCTTTTCCAGCTATCCCCTTAACTGTACAACTTAATTAATACTTTAATGTAAAAAGTGTTATTCATCATGAGCTTGCTCTTCTCCTTTTATCTACATCTAAAATTCCTTTGAAATCTTACCATTTTCTCCTCCCAAGTCTCCATCATTTATCTATTCAATTGCCCCATATCTCTTCTTTTATCAACTAAATATACAAAAAGTTGCGTACTTCTAGCTCCTCTTCTCTTCTCACTTATCATCCCATTGTAGTCTACCCTCTAACCTCATCACTCACATGAAATTATCCTCTCCAAAAATACCAATTATGTCCTAATTACTGATTCTGAAAGCCCTTTTTCATAGTCTTCATCATCATTAATGTCACTAGAGCATATTCTTCTCTACCTCTTCTCTCTGGGTTTTCATGAAACTGATCTTTCAATTCTAATCCTACCCATCTGACCTCTCCTCAGGATCCTTTGCTGTATCTTCAATCATATTATTGTCCAAAGCCATGAGTTTAAGCCAAAGACCCTGTTCCGGTCCTTCTCTCTACAGACTCTCTTAGTGACCTTATAAGATTATATGTATTTATATATCATCTCGACCCAAATAATTAGTAGATCTACATGCTGAACATGTCTCCCTCCTGAGATCAGGCCTCAAACCTCCAGCTGCCCATCTTATACATATCTGAAACTTATCCTGTACAAAACAGAACTCATCATCTATTCACCAAAATCCACCCGCACACACACACCAAACTTTCCTAGGTCTCTTCCTTCAGTCACACAAGTTTACAACTTTGGAGTTATTTTCCAATATTCACTCTCCTTCACCCCACATATCTAATCAATGGCCTAATCTTGCCACTTTTTCTTCCACAATATATCTTGTAGCAGTCTCCTTACTCATAGTTATCACCCTAATTCAAATTCACCACTTTTCTTCTGGACTATTGTAAAAGTTTCCTACTGGATTTCTATACCTCAAGTACCTCCCCTCTTCAACCCATCTTCCACAGAGCTGCCAAAGTAATTTTCTTAAAGCTTTGATCTGACCATGTCACTCCCATATTCAACAAACTTCAGAGGTTTCATTTTCCCTCTAGAGCAAAAATAGGGATTTTCACTGCAGCATGGGAATGAGAGCTCCTTTATATTGAGGAATTTTAAATGATGAGAAAGCTTGATCAGTTTCCCCTACTCATTTTAATTATTTAATTTTCTGGCAGATGCCTCTCCAAATGAGTAGTTATTTGATATCCTTGTAATGACACTAGGAAAGGGAAAGAGATTTATTTAAGCATATTCTTTACAGCCATCCAATAACAAGAGTGGGAAGCTGTGAGTATCCATTTGTGAGTCCAGGCTAGTATGACAACTCTCCAAATTTCAGTGAAATGGTGTCTCAAAGATATCTTCCCAGCTTTCCTTTTTTGATATGCATTTTTTAAAATTTAAAATCCCCTCCTTCTTGAGTGTACTAGGATAATGACTGGTGAAGCTAGATATTATCATTTACCTCTTTTTCTAGACTATAAATATTTGAGAACAGTTCAAAGAAGAGAATGAGAATATACTGTCACCTCTTACAATCCCAAGTTTCTTTCAAAGCTTATCTCAAGCAATACTTTCTTCTACTTGAAGATATTCTTGATCCACCAAGCTGCTATTACCTTCCCAAAAATGTTGCCCTTAACTAAATCTATTTTATATACCCCGTGTATATACTTATATATTAAGAAGATATTTCCCATGATGGAGGGCAAGAACCATTCCACTTTTATCTTTGGATCTGCAGTACATAGTAAGGTGCTGAGCACAAGGTAGATACATAATAAATTCTTCTTGATTGATTTCATAGCTCCATGAATCTTTTTGTGTAATTATGAACTTTATTTGGAATGCTTTCTGGCATTCCAGGGCTGGATGAAATCAGGACAATGTCATCTGCAAACAAGAACTTTCCATAAAATTGCATCATCTGTATGAATCTCTCATTTTAACTGTGCATTATACAACCTACATGACAGTGGAAAATGCCTTGGATCAGCACTCATCTCCCTATTTTATATCTTGGCCAATAGTGATAATCAGAAGATTGTCAAAGTATTTTTTTTCATTTTGAATTAATTTCATATTATTTTAAATTGTTAGTTGGAATATTGTTTGGGAGGATACTCTTTCAGGTCATGTTTTGTTTAGTCAAATGCAATATATTTTTATAATCAATAAACACTGAGAAAGATTTTGTAGCCTTTGCACATTTCAATGAATCATGTGAATGTAAATATAACATCTATAGATATTGGAAGAGAGGGAGGAAGAAAGAGGGAGTGAATAGGGGGAGGAAGGAAAAGAGAGAAAATAGAAGAGGAGGAGATGAAAAAGGAGGAGGAAGAGGAGGAAGAAGAGGAGATAGAGGAGGAGGGAAGGAGGAGTAGAAAAAGAAAAGGATATGTATACAGGTACTATGCTAAGTGTTTTACAAGTGTTATTTCATTTGATCTTGATGATTATTCTTATTAACCATTTTGAAGAAAAGGTAACATATGCTTATGGGTTGATGAGTATCTCTGTTTTCTTGATTACCTTTTTCTCTGGCATTAATATTTGTGGTTTTCCCCAATCCCTTGTTATTCTCTTCTCACTACCCTCAAAATTAGGTTTCCTCAGCACAGACTTCCTCCATGTATACTGTCACGTATATTTGGTCTTCCCATCTTTCTGTTTTTTAGTGCCTATCCACATCCTCATGTAGCATCTTGGAAAATATGATATTGTATTCTAGTTCTGATGATTTCTTTGTAATCAATGGAGAAAGGAGAAGTCTGTTAGAAAAGTCCCAGCAGATTTAGTCTCTTGGACTTTCTGTTGTCTCCCTTGCAGTTTCATCCATAAATGCACTTGCAGTGATCTACATTGAGTCTCACCAAACTCCCTTAAAACTTATTTTTCCTATGAAAATATTCCTTGCTCTTTTATTTAATTATAAACCTCATGTCTTTAGCTAACAAGTTTATATCCTAAACTGGTGTAACAACTTTGCTGCAAGGTCTTTCTCTTTGACAAAGAATTCGTTTGCTAGCTAAGGTGGCAATTAGACTCTTTTGGCCATTCGATTGGAGTGATCAAATTATATTAAACTTCCTTAGCCAGGAAGAGGTGAGGTCAGTTTCCACCCTAGGCAAACCCCCTAAAAACTCTCTATCTTCCCCTGTAAAATGAGAAGATTGGACTCTATGACAACGAACATCCCTTTTAGCTTCTCCTTGATTTTGACTCCATGGGAAAACATACTATCTTTCTTCTTCCATTAGTTTGAATGCTTCCTGAGAGCTGAGGCTGTTTTTTCTTTTAATTATTTGCATCACCAATGCTTAGCATAATGATTGTCACATAGTAAGCACTTACTAAATGTTTTCTGAACTGAACTGAATTATAATATATGTTCACCTACCTTTTTTATTTCATCAATATTATATTTAAATAAATAAAATCAGCAGTTTTTTTTTTTAATGTGCTGGGATTTGGGAGTAGGAAGAGAAAAATGAAGCCACCACTATTATTAAGGATATTAAATGGTCTAACTTTATACAGACTAATTCAGGAATACATTCTGCTTCAATAATTAGTTGTTTTCTGCCTGTTCATGATACAATCCATAACAGCTTTGAGTATAGTGGTGGCATCATGTATAGCAAAGAAAAAAAAAATAGCTTTTGCAGAATTAAAATAGTAGTCTGCTTTCACTTTTTTTTTGTTTTGTTTTGTTTTTGTTTTTTTGCGGGGCAATGGGGGTTAAGTAATTTGCCCAGGGTCACACAGCTAGTAAGTGTTAAGTGTCTGAGGCTGGATTTGAACTCAGGTACTCCTGAATCCAGGGCCAGCGCTTTAACCACTGCGCCATCTAGCTGCCCCCTGCTTTCACTTTTTAACCTTGAGATACATTACCTAGATCATTGTAATTGTACTGTACCTCTGCTTTCTAAATAACTTCTATAACTGAGTTGTTTCAAACAAATATTACAAATGTGTAATTCTTGTTTTGTATTTAGTTGAGAATTATATGCAAAAAGTACCAGTCATTCAAAGTGTGTCACATATATGCACTCTTTATGTATATGCAATGAGTATCCTTTTAATTTCCATAAAAAGCCATAACTTCAATTTGCTTCTTCTTTTGATTGTTTTAGTTTTGTTTTTTCAGGGCAATGTCGGTTAAGTGACTTTCCCAGGGTCACATAGCTAGTAAGTGTCAATTGTCTGAGGCCGGATTTGAACTCAAGTCCTCCTGAATCCAGGGCCAGTGCTTTATCCACTATGCCACCTAGCTGCCCCTGCAATTTGCTTCTAAAAATGGTGGGCAGCTGTGGTTTTCATATGTTTCATTCCTGTGGTCACTTGGTTTTCAATGTGGGTTTGAAATAAAAAGCTGATCAATCTGTCTACATACCTCCTGGAAAAATAATGGAAACATTTGAGTTTTTGAGCAACAACATTACTACAAGAGATATTTTACTGTACCAAAGAATTTTTCTTCAGAAATAAGAAAGCACTTTTATCCTGAGTTCTCTCACACAGCTAACAATGGGAAAACATGTCAAACTCTTACAATTTCCTCTAAAAGTTAAATACAGTAAAATTTCCTGTAAAGTGAGTAAAGAATGAGTGGGTAAAACAAGCTACTGTAAAATGACAGCTAAAAATGATTTTAGACTAGCTTGTAACTTTATTCATTTGTGTAAGAGGTAAATACTTAAACACACTAATTCTTAAAAGATCAGAAACTAAAAATAGCTAATCTATCCATAAATCAGTAGGGAGTAAAAGAAATTAGTGCAGACAATTTCCAGGAGAAGTAATTATTCCATGCACTCTAGGTCTAACTAAATATTTAATGTAAAAAATAAACTTTTGGTACTGTGTCTTTTGTCTTGATAATTTTTAAAAATTTGTTTAAGGAAACTGAAAATTTAAAAGTTCCAGTTTCCCAATGCCTGAGTTAACTTTGAGGTAATATTAGATATCTTTTGAATCATGAACTCTATCAAGCCACAGTAGTAATATTTAGAAAGTTACTACCATGGTGTTTGTTAGCCAGTCATTGTATGACCATGTAAATCAACTTCCCATATATCATAGCAAAGATCCTAGCTTTAGAACTAAAAGGGACCATGGAGATCATTTCTCACAAACCTCCATTATTTTTAAATGAAATTACACTGAATTGTCAATTGTATTAGAATTATAGGTTGCACTGAAATTCCGAAAAGTTAAATGACCTGCAAAGTATCATAGAGGAAGCAAGTGACAGAGCTAGGATTCAAACCTAGGATGTTTGACTCCAAGTCTGGCACTTTTGACTTATGTCCAAACATTTATTAGAGTTAGCATTAAAGAAGGAAAGTGGAAGTTTAAGTTTGGGGGAATATTATGATACAGATGACATAAAACCAGATAATATAGTTTCTGATAAGGATGATATTTGTGTGTTTGTGTGTAAATGAGAGAGAGAGAGAGAGAGAGGGATTTTAGTTTCCCTAGATGTGAGAATAGCAGGACATATCTCATTCTGAGTAACATGTGCAGCCCAATAACTATTCCATAATTCCTTGCACCAATTTATATTCATGGCTAATATATATAAAATGCTTTCTATTTTTGAAGTATTTGAAAATTCAGTATTTCTCCCACTCCTCACAAAAACCATGTGAATAGAAGAGGTAATAAATGGTACCATTTCCATTTTCACACACACACATATATATGCATATATTATAAAGTTTAGAGAGAAGTGCAGAGATTATGGATGTATATATATATATATGTGTATATATATATATATATGTATATATATATATATATATATATATATATATATATATATATATATGATAAAGTTTAGAGAGAAGTGCAGAGACTAGCTCATACATAGTATGTAAGTTAGTGGCAGTCAGAAGTGTTCCTAAGTTTCCTAATCCTAGCAATCTTAATTTTTCTATTAAAAAAATCAAGTGACACTATGGAAAGATCAAAGGATTCAGAGTCAAATGACTCAGAATTAAATTAATACTACCCAGTGATACTGGGCAAGTCACTTAAGCTTCACCACCTTTCATTTCCCCAAATATAAAATGTGGGGGTTGGATTAAAGACCTTTTGGTCTCCAGATCTATGATCCTATGATCCATGAAATGAAAGAATCAGACTAGGTGATCTCAAAATTTCATTTAAACTTTTAAAATCTTATGATCTGAGGGCAGTTCAGTGGTGCAGTGGATAGAGCACTGACCCTGGATTGAGGAGAACCTGAGTTCAAATCCAGCCTCAGACACTTAACACTTACTAGCTGTGTGACCCTAGGCAAGTCACAACTCCAATTGCCTCACCAAAAAAAAAAAAATCCTATGATCTGACTTCACATGTATAGCCTATAGCACATCACTTGCCTTCTCAAAGCAAGTGGATGAAAGAGGGAGAGATAGAATTTGGAGCTAATTTTTCTTAAATCTTAAAGATTATTTTTGCATCTAATTGGGGGAATAAAATATTAAATAATTTTTCAAATCTTATGATCCAGTTGTATCTATTTTATCAATGAAAAATTTGACTAAGTCTCAGAAAGGTGAGTGATGCCCATGGGAGTAAGTTTTAGAGGAAGGATGCTAACCTGAGTCTCTCATAACTCTAGGAAT
Source organism: Dromiciops gliroides (assembly GCF_019393635.1). Classification (NCBI taxonomy): domain Eukaryota; kingdom Metazoa; phylum Chordata; class Mammalia; order Microbiotheria; family Microbiotheriidae; genus Dromiciops; species Dromiciops gliroides. The sequence goes on from NC_057861.1 coordinate 405,478,119, forward strand.
AGTCTTTTAATTGTGCTTCACTGTCATTCCACTCCAGCTGCCTTCTATTTGATATAACACCTAAACATACAAGAGTTGAACTTGCTTGCTCAAAAGAAAAGTAAGTGTCATTAACTTACATGTCCATTTCAAATGCCAGTGGGGATCTTGATATTATGAGCAGAAAAACCAAAACATTCAGATTTTATGCAATGTGAAAGTACCTGATATATCATTTATAATTCGAGTTAATTTCCCCAGGTCACGAATCAGTCACACTTCAAAGACTGACTTAGAATAATACTCATTTTACTTACAGTTACACAAGCCTCACTAGCTAGAATCTGAAAAAAACCTTAAGGCATAGTAGTACCCATTTTTCTTACCTGTAGAAATAATAATCTTACCCCATGTGTCATGATTGAAATGTCCTTCCTCATTTTCAACTTTATATGGATTTGTTTTCATCCAAATGGGAACAAAATTAAATTTTGTATAATTGTTTCAGCAAAAGTAATAACTGCATAGTAGGGACATCTACCCTCTCTTGTGAGCAACAGAGCAAGGCTGCCTTGGCTCCAAATAATGCTTCACTGTCCATGTAAATGGATGCTCCCTGCAGGCTTGAGGAAAGTATGCATCTTTTTTTTTTCTCATTTTAATGTGTTCTCCCTTGAAACCCTTCAGTACCTAATTAGTATATATGTCAGGCCCTCCCCAGTGTGGGCAACTTTCATGCCTGTGGGAATATATGCTGTAGGTATCTTGTAAAAATAATCCCTCCACCTTGAAAGGTATCACCTTGTATTACATTAAGGTAACTGCCCTGCTTTTTGTCAAGGACCTCCTTGAAGAGAATATTCTCTCCAAATAACCAGCAGCCTTAGAAATGAGGAAAGGAAAAGTGACCATTTTCCCATACTTTCTTGGAAGTTAAAAAACTTTAAATGACACGTTTTTTAGCAGAGTCAAAAAGAAAGAAAACCTCGTACAAAATAATGTTTATTGTTTTCAGCAGCCTCTCCTACTTGTACAGATTTCAAAACCTTATCATTCTAAGATATCATTTCTTGGGGGGACAGAAGACAATCTACTTATTAACATTCTTAGGCATATGGGTCTGTTCCTATGTCACTATGATTTCACAGACACTACTGAACATAAATGCCATGATATAATGGAAAGTGCAAAGACGTAAATAGAAGACCTGGATTTGATTTCTGAGTTGGTTTTTCAGTCGGTATATGATCTTTAGTTAGTCATTTAACCTATGTAGGTGTTAGTTTTCTAATATATATAATGGAGATTATATTGTTTGCCTCATATTGTTGTTCTGGGTTTAAGTGAGAAAATGTAAAAGGTCTTTTGTAACTATGGTAGGGCTAAGTATTGGACTGTGATCTTATTGGTATAAGGCATTCTCAGGTGAGAAAAGTCTCCGCTATATGTCAATGTTGTATCAATGTTTATAGGCAACAATATTTTACCATTTTATTGCTTGAGTTCTCTGAAATATTTTGAGCAATTTTTTGCAGAATGGTGTTTTGTCATTTGTCAGTCCATGAAAGAGAGTGAGTATCTGATGCATAATTTTTAGCTTTCAGTTCATGTCTTATAAGTGAATTATATCCTATAGTGACATGTTGCATGGTTTCTATCATTTCCTGGCATAGTCTTCATTGATCACTGAGTCAAATTTAGTTAAAGACAATACATCTTTCATTTCTGGAAATGATGAGCTGGTTCTGAATTGCAATCATAAACCCATCCATTTCATAAACAAATCTGCATGATTCATGCATTTTTAATACTTCTTTGTTGATACATTGCTGGATGAGTTCATGTGGATGTTTCTCATGGAAGGTCTTTTTTCATTTCACACTTGGGTCACAGAGATTCCATCTAGATATAGACCACTTTTGGTTACATTCCACAAATCCAATGGCAACTACTTACTATCAGCTTTGACTGTTACTGACTAAAATGATATATCCTTGTTGAAAAATATTTATGTAGCTTTTTGATTTGTTTATGACATACTTTGAAAATATCTATAAATTCTTTTTCTCCTTTTTGGCAAGGAAATGACTATTTTTCTATAGCCTCCTTAGTGCGATGGGCCCTGTGTTTCATTAACATCATACAGACTTTTGTTAAAATACTTCCCAAAGCTCTTTTAATATATTTTCCAATTCCAAAAGTGGACATTAAAACTGGTGTTTCATAGGTCTTAATTGCTTTAAACTTACACTTGCAATTGAGCTTTAATTTCCAGATATTAATAGTTCTCTTAAGTATTCAGAGAGTTTTCACCTTATTCACTTTACACTGAAAGTGCCTTTCATGGAAAAGACGAAGATATTTCTAAGAATTATATTCATCTATTTGTTCAAGGTAACCTTTGATTCAAACTCTGAAATATTCAGTCTATCTTTTAATTCTATCATTAATTTTCTTAAATTTTTATGTATTTTATTCTAAACTTAAGAAACTCAACAAGTGTTTCCATTCCATGGTAGAATAGGAAAAAAGATCATTGAACATGAAATTGCAATCATATTATGTATAACTTACCATTATTTTAAATATATAATAGTTATCATGTAACTTTTTCCCCTTTATTTCTTCCCTCCCCAACTCTGCCCTAAGGATGACTACCATTAAACACAAATATATGATATATAGGAATGCTAATGGTTTATGTGGACTTACTTTATATCCTGATACTTTCTTAAAATTATTGTTTCCAATAACTTTTTAGTTGAGTCTTTGGAATTTTCAAAGTATATCATCATACCATCTGCAAAAAGAGAGTTTTATTATGTCCTATTCTGATTCCTTCTATTTTTTTTCATTCTCTTATTGCTATTACTAGGATTTCCAATACAATATTGAATAATACTGGTGACAATGGGCTTCCTTGCTTCACACCTGATCTTACTGGAAAGACTTCTTGTTTAGGCCCATTACAAATATTGCTGCTGATGGTTTTAGATTAATGCTTTTTGTCAATTTAAGGAAAAATCAATTTGCTCTCAATTGTTTTTCATAGAAATCAGTGTTGCACTTCATCAAAAGCTTTTTCTTCATCTATTGATATAATCACAAGATATTTTCACTTTATTATTGATGTATACAATTATGTTAATAGTTTTCCTTATGTTAAACCAACCCTAAATTCCTGGTATAAATGCCATTTGAAAATAATATATAATCATTGTAATATTGTTGTACTCTTTTAGCTTGTATTTTATTTAGGATTTTTGCATCCAATGATCATTAATGAAATTGGTCTATAGTTTTCTATTTTTATTCTTCCTAGTTTAATATCAGTATCATATTTGTTGCATAAAAGGAGTTGATCCTTCTTTTGTCTGTTATTCCAAATTATTTAATAATGAAATTAATTGATCTTTATATATTTGATAAAATTCTCCTGTAAATTTATCTCATTTTGCTGCTTTTTTTCCTAAGGAAGCTCACTTATGGCCTCTTCAAGTTCTTTTTTTTTTCCTAAAATAGATCTATTTAGATATTCTATTTCTTCTTCCACTAATCTAGGCTATTTATATTTGTTGTAAATATTCTTCCATTTCACTTAAATTGTTAATTTCATTGTCATATACTTGAGCAAAATAACTCCTAATAATTGCTTTAATTTCACCTTCATTCATGGTATAGTCATCCTTTTCATTTTTAATACTAGTTTTCTGCTCTCTTTTTAAAAATCAAATTAACCAATAGTTTATCTATTTTGTTGGATTTTTTCATAAAACCAATTTCTATTTTTATTTATTATTTCAATGATTTTTTCACTCAATTTTATTAATCTCAACTTTAATTTCTATGATTTCCAATTTGATGTTTAATTAGAGATTTTAGTTTGTTTTTTCTAGTTGTTTTTAATTGTACACCCAATTCATTGGTCTGCTCTTTCTCCACTTTATTGATGTAAGCATTAAGAGATATAAATTTTCCTCTGATCTATGCTTTTACTGTATCCCATGGATTTTTCTAATAATTTATATCTTTACTATGTTTTCTTTAATGAAACTCAAGTATTTCTGTGTTTTTTTAACCTACTCATTCTTTAAGATTAAGTTGTTTAATCTCCAATTAGTTTTAATCTGTGTTTCTGTAGTCCCTTCTTAAATATCATTTTATTGCTTTGTGATATGAAAAAGATACTTTTAATATTTTGCTTTTTAGTATAAAATTTACATGTTCTAATGTATGGTCAATCTTTATAAAGATACCATAAACTCCTGAGAAAATAGCATATTCCTTTTTATTCCCATTCAGTTTTCTACAAATATTTTTCATATCTAGTTTATCTAAAATTCTATTGAATTCCTTGACTTCTTTCTTATTAAAGTTTTGGTTAGATTAATCTAGTTCTGAAGGGTAAAGATTAAAGTCCCACCATTATTATAATACTACTATCTATCTCAACCTGTGATTCATTTAACTTTTCTTTTAAAAATTAGATGCTGTAGACCAACATCTTACACCTTATACTAAAATAAGGTCAAAATGGATACATGAATTAGACATAAGAGGTGATACCATAGGTAAGTTAGGAGAGAAAGGAATAGTCTACCTATCAGACCTTTGGAAAGGAAAACAGTTTATGACCAAACAAGAGATAGAGTATATTATAAAATGCAAAATTGATGATTTTGATTACATTAAATTAAAAAAAAATTGTACAAACAGAAGCAATGCATCCAAAATTAGAAGGGAGGCAGAAAGCTGGGAAACAATTTTTGTGGCCATTACTTCTGATAAAGGCCTCATCTCTAAAATATATAGGGAACTAAATCAAATTTATAAGAATCCAAGTCATTCCCCAATTGAGAAATGGTCAAAGGATATGAACAGGCAGTTTTCTGATGAAGAAACCAAAGCTATCTATTCCCATATGAAAAAATGCTCTAAATCTCTAATGATTAGAGAGACACAAATTAAAACAATTCTGAGGTACCACCTGACACATATCAGATTGGCTAAAATGACAAAAAAGGAAAATAATAAATGTTGGAGAAGCTGTGGGAAAATTGGAACACTAATGCATTGTTGGTGGAGCTGTGAACTGATCCAACCATTCTGGAAAGCAATTTGGAATTATGCCCAAAGGGCGATAAAGCTGTGCATACCCTTTGATCCAGCAATTCCACTTTTGGGTCTTTTTCCCAGAGAAATCATGGAAGGGGAAAAGGGACCCACATGTACAAAAATATTTATAGCTGCTTTTTTTTTTTTGGTGGCAAGGAATTGGAAGTTGAGGGGGTGCCCATCAATTGGGGAATGGCTGGACAAGTTGTGGTATATGAATACAATGGAATACTATTGTGCTGTAAGAAATGATGAGCAGGAGGAGTTCAGAGAAACCTGGAGGGTCTTGCGTGAGCTGATGATGAGTGAAATGAGCAGAACCAGAAGAACTTTGTACACAGTATCATCAACATTGAGTGTACTTTGATGGACTATATTCTATATTCTTCTCACCAATGCAATGGTACAGAAGAGTTCCAGGGAACTCATGATGGAAGAGGATCTCCAAATCCAAGGAAAAAAAAAAGAACTGCAGACTATAGATGCTGAATTTCTTTTGTTTTTGGTGCTGTTGTTTTTTTCTATTTTGAGGTTTTTCATCAGTGCTCTGATTTTTTCTCATAACATAACTAATGCAGAAATAGGATTAATGTTATTATGTGTATATATATGTGTGTGTATATATAGGTATATGTATATGTATATAGATATATACATATATAGATATATAGATATAACCTATATCAGATTACCCGCTGTCTAGGGGAGGGGGGAGGGAGAGAGAAAAATCTGAAATTGTAAAGCTTGTAGAAACAAAAGATGAGAACTATCTTTACATGTAACAGAAAAAAAATACTTTATTAATTTTAAAAAAATTAGATGCTGGAGTATTTAGTGCATACAGGTTCAGTGGTAATATTGCTTCATTGTCTAAGATGCCTTTTATCAAAATGTGACTACCCTATTATCTCTTTTAACTAAATTCTATTTTAGCCTTAACTTTGACTTTGATCACGATTACTACCTGTTTTGTTTTGTTTTTATCAGCTGAAGCGTAACAAATTCTACCCCAAACCCGCATTTCAATTCTGTATGTATCTCACATTCTTAATTGTGTTTTTTATAACAACATATTGTTGGATTCTCATTTTCAATCCATTCTGTTATCCATTTCCATTTTATGGGTGAGTTCATCCCATTAACATACAAAGTTATAATTATTATTTGTGAATTTCTCTCCCCCTTATTTGTACCCACTATTGTCCTTAGCCCTTTTTCCCCTATCCCTATTACCTTATCCTCTCCCCTTACCCTCCTATTCATTATTCTACCCACCCTTCTAAAAAATCCTGCCCTTATCTTCTAAGAATTGTATTCTTACAGCATCCAAATGACATTTTGAAATTATCAGAGAAGGATTTTGCAAGATGAATGAGATGTTTAATGTATTCTTTAGTGGAACTATATACCTTGATGCTTACTTATATATAACAAATGTTTACTAAAAGTTTTGTTTCAACTCATTTAATTTGGAAGATATTCTTTTATTCAAGAAAGATGATAATAGAATGAATGCAAGTCATAATAGGTTTATATTATATCCCTGAAAACAGCTGCATTTTAAAACAATTTTTTCTTAGTATTATTGTGTTGGAGTTTTTAATATCAAATAACTTTGTGGGTGGACAGCAAGTACTATAGCATTTTCAGTGAACTTAGATCTATTTTACATACTTGTAGTACATGAATAAGCCATAAGTACAAAAGGTTTTAAGGTAATCAATAAAGGTATGATAAATATTATAATATTTTCATGATAATTGTTTAATAATTATTGGTTTAATAAGTGGCTTTTTATACTCCTGAGCCTCTGGGGCATACCCTTTTTATTTCTCATCCCCCACTCAAAAAAATTTTTTTGATCTTACCTTTATTGATTTTTTTTATTGATATGAGCTATGAATGTCTTGTATCAATGTATAATTGGGTTTCTGGTTAATGTAGTAAGTAAAATGTCCTAGAGGAGACCAATTCAACTTTAAAGACACAAACCAAAATCTGAAAGATAAACCAGATGGCACTATGATCAAGAAGCCCAAAGAACCATATCAGTAACCTTCATCCACTCTAGCATGTCTGAAGAAGACATCATACCAAAGGAAATAGAACCCTGTTCAAGCTCTGGACAATACGGATTGAAACCTATGGGAGCTTTGAGATGACTGTAATCCTTAGTTAAATAGGACCAGAAACCTATAGGTGTTTTGAGTGAGGACCAACTAAAGGGAATAGATACTAGCCCTACCTTCTATAAATGGGACCTGAGGTCTAGTCTTGCTTTTAGTGGAGAAAGCCAGTGAACATGAAGCCAATAAGACTTTCTCTAAACTACTGTACTTCCCTCATCAATTCACAATCCTGCTCTCCAGATCTTTTCATCCCTCTTCAAATATCCCATGGCTCCCCCTCCCACACATTTTTTCTGTAAAACTTTGCCTCAAATTTTACAGAAAATAGCTGTGAAATAGCTCCCTCTTCTCCCTTCTTCCTCATATTGTATCACTCAGATGCCTTCTGCCATCATCTCCTCCTTCATGTCTATATCACATTACCAAGTCTAAGCTTACTACTTGCTCAAGTGATCTTATCCCATCTTGACTCCTCCTACAGACTGCTTTCTCCCTTATGTTCACTGCTTCCCAACCTTCTAAAACATGTTTGTGCTTCTCCTACTCTCGAAAAGTCCTTGATCCTTTATCTCCACTAATTATCTTCCTATATTTCTTCTGCCCTTTGTGACTAAAATTCTTGAGACTATCCTGCATAAATGTACAATACATCTACAATATATGCCAATACATATATGTAACATATATATTCATAAGATGTACAATATAACTACAATGCTTCCACTTCCTCTCCTCTCACCCTCTTTTAAACCCTTTACAATCTGGCTCCTGATTTCATCATTCCACAGAAACAGCTCTCTTCAAAGTTATAAAAGATCGCTTAATTACCAAATCCAATTGGCTTTTCTAAATCCTCATTCTTCTTCACCTCTCTCTATTTTTTACACTGTTCATCATCCCTTTCTCCTTGATCTTCTCTTCTCTCTAGGTTCTTGGTAGTACTGGTTCTCCTCCTACATATCAGACCATTCCTTCTAAATACTCTTAGTTGAATGCATTTAGGTAATGCCTTCTAATCAAAGGTGTCTCAAGGATATGAACAGGCAGTTTTCTGATGACATATTTTTCTCTTCTACCCCTATACTACTTCACTTAGTGATCTTGTCAGCAGCTCACATAGATTTAAGTGTCATCTCTGTGCTGATAATTCTCAAATGTACCTATCCTGCCTTCATTTCTTTGCTGAACCCCAGTTTTACATGTTCAACTTCCTTTCAGACATCTTAAACTAAGTATCCGGTAGAAATCTTAAACTCAACATTTCTAAAACAAAATTCATTATCTCCTCCTTCCCCATGCCAAATCTTCCCCTTTCCAAACTTCTTTATTTCTGTCAAGAGCAATCACCATCCTCTTATTCCCTCAGGCTTGAAATCAATCTTAGACTCTCACTATATCTCACCAACCATACACAATATGTTGCCAATGACTCAATTTTACCCTCATAGTAAATTTCACATATGCTCCTTTCTCTCTTCTAATACTGCAACATCAATTAACACTTGGACAACTGGAATAGTATACTAGTAATCTTGCCTGCCTCAATTCTCTCCCCACTGAAATCCATCCTCCATTCATCTGCCAACATGATTTCCATAAAGCACATTTCTGGCCACATCATCCCCAATCCACTCAACAAATTTCCCCAGATTTCAGAATTATTGAACTTGAAGGTTGTGTGTATGATCGATGGCAAATCAAGCATACAAACATCTTTGTGTGTGGCTGAGGTGTTTTAGAGGAGTATGTATTAGGATATGAGTAGTATGAGAAAGTGAAGGGTTAGGTTGTTTGAGAGAAAATCAATAAGGAGAGGTTACTAAGTGATGGAGGTAGAAGGAGCAGCTGATAGGTGAAATGAAGAAGAACTAGTGAGCCAAGAATAAGAGAAGATACAGCCAGTGCTGAAAAGGGAACCCCAGGAAAACTATGTCATCAGTGGAGATCCAAGTCTTGGGATTGTTGGATAATCAAAAGAGTAAGAAAGGAAAAGATTTAAAATGAAATCAATTTTGTTGCCTATGGAATAAATATTGTAAAGGGAATAGTGGAAAGGGAAGGAAAGGGTTTGTTTATGACAGTGGTGCTGGAAGGTTGAAAGTGAGGATAATAAGGAATCATCTAGTTTGCTGTACAGAATGGGTTTGGGCATGAAGGGTTTTCAAAATCACTAGGATGTGGGGCAGCTAGGTGGCGCAGTGGATAGAGCACTGGCCTTGGATTCAGGAGAACCTGAGTTCAAATCCAGCCTCAGACACTTAATACTTACTAGCTGTGTGACCCTGGGCAAGTCACTTAACCCCAATTGCCTCAACAAAATTTAAAAAAAAATCACTAGGATGTGTAGGGTATGATCAGGTGTGAGCATTTTAATCATTAAATGGAAAGTGCCCCTCCTCTTCCCAAAGAAAGTTGAAGATCAGGCAGAAGGAAAGTATAGCATGAGAAAGAAGGCACCCATGAACAGGATGCCCAGTCTTTAATTCTTCTTTTCCCTCTAAAGGCTGAAGATTAAGCAGGAAATGGCACAGCAGGAGATGGAAGATCTGCTGCACACCTAACTTCCTGTTCATATCCCAGGAGACAGGCACAGCAGGTCCAAAGGAAAAGTTGTTCCTCTTTAAACTAGAAAATCCCTTCTTCACAGGACATGTAAAATTAGACTAGCAGGTAAATCAATAGGTCTAAGTTGCTTTGCATTGGCATAGATAAAAGTATCATCCACCCCCTAGCAGCTTTTCCACAGGGCACATACACAGCAGGAGATGGAGGGCATATAGTCAGGTGAAAAGTTCCTCTTCTCACCTGAGACTGGTGGTCAACCAGCACAAATAGAGGTAGGAATCTTTCCTTGGGGGGATATGAAAGTCACAGTGACCCACACTCAGAATAACACCCAGACTACAAAAGAGACACAACTAAACAGCAACTTCCCACCCCAGCAAAATGATAGGAAGGACAGAGCCTTGTCCTGGCACAAAATTCAAATGCAGGAACTAAAGCTTATAGACATGAATCAGCAGAATAAAACTCTAAACCCAATGAAGAAATAGGTTGAGAAGCCCAGAAAATGAACCCAGAAGAGAGTAAATCCATAACAAGTACAAGTAAAGCCTCAGATAAAAGAATACCTTGGCAACAAGGAATCCATGAGTATTTGGAAGAAATGAAGAAAAATGATACATTAAATTAGAAATGAAATAAGAGCCCTCATGATAAAAATGTAAGACAAACCATCAATAGCATTTATTAAGCACCAATTATGTGCCAGGCATTGTGCTAAGTACTGGAGATACAAAGGAAACCAAAAAACAGCCTCTCATCTCAAAGAGCTCATAGGCTGATGGATCTGAAGGAGCTCACAGTCCAGTGGGAGAGACAACATGAAAACAACTATGTACAAACAAGACACATACAGGATAAATTGGAAAGTAAACAATAGATGGTAGGCAGGAGCATTAAGCAAGACAAGGAAAGCCTTCTTACAGCATGTGGAATTTTATCTCAATCTAGAAGGAATCCAGCGAAACTAGTAGACAAAGAGAAGGAAGGAGAGGTATGAAGGACAGCCCATGAAAATGAATGGAGTTAGGAGGCAGTGTATCTTTTGTAAGGAAATGCAAGATTAGTAAAATAACTTGGAACAGAAGGAAGAAAATTTATCCAAGTAGTGAATCACCTTAAACATGAACTATACTTTGAGGTTTTTCCTCATTTCTCTGATTTTTCTCTTATAACATGACTAATGCAGAAATAGGTTTAATGTTATTTATATATATGTATATATATATATATATATATACACACACATATATATACATATATACACACACACATATATACATATACATACACACACACACACACACACCACACACACATATATATATATATAAAACCTATATGAGATTACCTGCTCTCTAGGGGAAGAGGGAGGGAGGGGAGGGAGGGAGGGAGGGAGAAAAATCTGAAATTGGAAAGCTTATATAAACAAAAGTTGAGAGCTATCTTTACATGTAATGGGAAAAATAAATAAATAAAATACTTTATTTAAAAAAAAACATGAACTATACCAAACAAAACTCAATAATTCCATGAAATATGAAATATTTTAAATCATACCAAGGGAGGCCCAAAGTCTAAAATGGAACACACAGGGTCAGGCATGTGGGTCAACAGAGACTATAACACATAAGGGCTTATGGCATAGAGTATAACTGGTTCTCAATGGTCATGCTGCTATGTCCTTCAAGCTACAAAAGGAGGAGAAAGGGTGTCACTGTAGTTCCCTGGAAGAAGCACACCCAGCTCCTCCCAACCTTGCCAAGGTCTCAGACACTCCTCAAAGTTAGCAAGCAGTGTGATTGAATTATAGTGACCTACAGAACAGAACACCTCCAGAGAGAGCTGAAGTTCATAGATTTCATGAGGAAAAAAACCAGGATCTCTACCTAATGTTATATGCTTTGTCTTGCATCTTTGATGTCACAGGCAAAAAGATGTTAGAGACCAACTAGTGAATCGGAATTTCTAAAGAATGGCAATAGCAGAGGTGTTGAGAAAGCAGTGGAGGAATGCCCAATGTGCAAAGCAGATACATTCTGCTGCAAGTGAACCTCCTGAGGGGCAGAGAAGGTTTGGGGCACTTTCATATAAATCAGAGCTGTCAAAAATGCATCCAATTGGCTGCATGCAGCCCACAATACCCACCAAGGGTGGCTCAAACCAAATTAAAATATAATTCGGATATACTTTTGAAATAAATTCATTAATAAGAAAGGAACAGGGCAGCTAGGTGACTCAGTGGATAAAGCACTGGCCCTAGATTCAGGAGGACCTGAGTTCAAATCCAGATTCAGATATTTGACACTTACTAGCTGTGTGACCCTGGGCAAGTCACTTAACCCTCATTGCCCAACCCCCCAAAAATAAAATAAATAAGAAAGGAACATAAAATGTGTGGTTTTCTAAGTCAATATGCAGCCTGTACTGACCCTTATGTATGTTTTGGTAGCCTTCATTTCTGTTTGAATTTGATGTCATCAATACAAATGACTAGAAAATGACTCAACTTCTGATCCAAGTAAGGAAAATTTGTATTCCACTTTGAGAAAAAAAAATAAAATTAATTTTATACAAAATGAGATATTTACTAAGAAAAATCTAAATCCCCAAAGGGAATAATTGATTCAAGTCCTTAATACAGCAAAAAGACCACTGCGGGGGCCAGCTAGGTGGCACAGTGGATAGAGTATCGGCCCTGGAGTCAGGAGTACCTGAGTGCAAATCCAGCCTCAGACACTTAACACTTACTAGCTGTGTGACCCTGGGCAAGTCACTTAACCCCAATTGCCTCACTAAAAAAAAAACAACACTGGATTTTGAGTCAGAAGACCTACAATTTAATCCTGACTGCACTGCTTACTGTGTGGGTTTAGGTAAGTCACTTAACCTCTCTGAGCCTCAATTCCTCATCTGTAGATTGTGAGGATTAAACGATTAAAGTAATGTCATTCAATTAGTCCAACAAGAAACATTTGTTAAGCACTTACATTGTTCTAAATTCTATGCTAAATGCTACGGATACATTGGAAAGGGAAAAACAGTCCCTACCTCAAGGAGCTTACATTCTACTGGAAGAGACAATATGTAAATAAACAGATACATACAAGACATATAAGAGGATGTATAAAAACTCTAGTAGCTAAGGGGACCAGGAAAGCCATCTTACAGAAGGTGGTACTTGATCTGAGGTTTAAAGGAAACCAAGGATAATACGATGTCATCTAAAGTCCCTTCCAGGTCTAAATCTGTCATGATATATTCAGATATTTACATTTTATATGTGTTTATAATGGGCAGCTAGGTGACACTGTGTATAGAATGCCAGGTCTGGAGTTCAAATCTGGCCTCAGACACTTCCTAGCTGTGTGACCCTGAGCAAGGCACTTAACCCTGTTTGTCTCAGTTTCTTCATCTGTAAAACGAGGTGGATATGTAAATAGAAAACCACTCCAAGGTCTTTTCCAAGAAAACTCAATATGGGGTCATGAAGAGAATTGGACACAACTGAAATGACTGAACAACAAATATATGTTTATGCAAACAATTCATCAAACCACAGTTATAAAAGAAAAGAGAATCAAGCCAATAATACTTCAAAACACTATATAGATGACAGATAATAGAATATAAGAGGCATATTCAATTGAATTTCTGGTATTGTAACTTTTAATAAAAGCCAAAATGTTAGTTCAGTTATTTCTGATAGTTAATATGCTTTGTAATACATGTATATATTTGGAGGATACTTCAAAGGCTTTCTGATCTCATCCATTGGATTCTCCATTCCCCAGGAAATGTCACAACCTAATCAGGCTTTCTTGTCCACAAATGTCTTGTCTTTCCATAAATCCTTCAAAAGGATATACCATTGCAAAAGAAGACTCCTTCTGGTTTCTTAAAAATAGTTTCTTCATCCACATGTCTCTTTTCAAAAATGGGAAATTGATTTGAAATAATTAAATAGTATGATCTTGTGATTACACAGAATTTAAATATTTTAAGTTCTCATGAAAAAAAAATCATTTACCTTGCAGATTGACCTAGATCTCTAACTGAATGGAGTTTTGAAGTAGTTTAAGTTATAAAGGGGACAAAGTATGAATTCACTTCTCACCCATTACCTAAATTCAATGCATATTTGGTTTTTTTGTTGTTGTTTTATTGTTTTGGGGTTTTGTTTTGTTTTGTTTTAGTGAGGCAATTGGGGTTAAGTGACTTGCCCAAGGTCACACAGCTAGTAAGTGTTAAGTGTCTGAGGTCAGATTTGAACTCAGGTACTCCTGACTCCAGGGCCAGTGCTCTGTCCACTGCACCACCTAACTGCCCCTCAATGCACATTTGTATAGCTCCATATTTATGACATGGTTGGTTACAGGTATTTGAAGGGTCAATACTCAATTCTTTTGTTTCTCCTTTCAGTTAACACTGCCAAATACAACTTCTATTCACTTCTCACCACCTCTAACCATCACTTAACCAATTTTGCTGATCTCAAACAGGTGATGGCAATGACATAATTAATTAAGGATGTTATCTTACAACAGAATACTTTGTATTGCTGTCTTCTTAGTTCGTATCTAAAAGGATTAGTAAATTATGTGGGTATTGAAAGCAACTATCAACACGCAAATGTTACCTGGAAAGTAGAAACACAGTAAGCTATTATCATTCATTTCTATCTTTGCTTACATTAGCTTATCCATTCCTTAACAACAAAGTCTTCAGAGAATGAACAAAAAAGAGGAGGAGGAGGGAAAATTGGAATCCTAAAAAGCTAACCAGGGGGTCCCATGGCCCTAGGAACCAAGATATGATGTCACTCAGCACCTAGGAAGGGAGAGCAAGGAAGGAACAAAGATACAAAAACAAATGTTACCTATTTCACAATCTTTTTTTATTTTTTGGCAAGGAGAGATTTGCATGCTACTTACCACAGCATTTTTTTTTCTTTAAATATGGTGCAGGTTCACTGTCATGCTCTCTTTCCTGGGTATAAGTTTTGGATGTCAAGTGACATCATGATAATTTTAAAAGACTATAGAACAGGCTCCAATCCAGTGTCTTATACATGCTAGTTCTATGATCTGAGCAAATCACTTCACCTTTCAGTAACCCCAGACAGTTCTCTAAGACCATCTGTGACATGGGTACCAAGGACCATCATCATCGTTCCAGGACAACAAGAACAGCAACAAAAGCTTTTGCAGCTACAAATCCACACAAGCCAGTATGTTTGGCTCTTTTCAAAGATAGCAGGCATCTCAGTATTGTTCAGTTAAATGAAATGCTGTGAAAATTACTACTAAAATAGTCTTCTTTCCTCCCATGAAAATAGAAAACTATAATTTAGGCTAAAAAGGAATGAGGATTAAGATCTCTCAGATGTTTTCTCTGGTTTCTGCCATTTCATAATAAGGAATGGTGACAATAGTATTGTAAATATATAATGTATCCATTAGATTAATCTCTAGGTCCCTTACTCAGAATTCTATATTAAAAAAAAATTTCAATTAAAGCTTAGACATCAGTCTTAGGTTTTACCAATGAAGAATACCTGTGGAATCATAAATCAATGTAATCACTGATTCAAAAATTGAGAATGAATTGAGAAAGTATCTTTCCCATATCTTCTTTATTTTCAGCCTCAGAAACATTTTTGTATAGAATATATCCTTTTATGTAGAAATGTCCTTCTTTAAGGAAACAATATACAAAATAAAAGACATGAGACACATATACAAGGGGACTTATATGTTTGACAAATGGTTCATTTATTTCAAAGTTCTATTTGAAGTGCAATATATATCAGTAAAAATACATGTATATTTAAATTGAGATACTTATATTATTAAAAATAGAGAAATACATTATGGTTGTCCTCTGATGCATTCTTCTCTTAGAATTTAAACAGCTTGATGAAGGGAAATAACATTGGATTTGAAGTCAATGAACCAGGGTTTGAATTCAAAAATCTCTTAATTATCACTTTTGTGAAATAGGACAAGGCATTTTACCTCCCTAGTCCTTCCATTTCTTTATCTGTAAAATGAGAGGGTTGGGATGGATGATCTATCAAGACCTTTGCAGCTCTAGATCATACATTTACTTTACATGGAGGAAGGGAAGAACTGGGAAACGATAGACACTCCTAAATATTAAATGGGAAAGCATTCATATTTTTATTCAAAATAATATATATTTAAACATCCAAGTATATGCATATTTAATGCATAGTTCATTTTGTGGTTTGACTGGCTGTCAGGCCAAATAAGTTTCATGGATCATAAAGGCTAATGAGTTCAATTGTTGAAGGTTCTTATACAACTAATTTTTTTTAAAAATACCCATGGGGCTACAATCACTCTCTTGAGGCATTTTCCCAGATTTTGTGGGTAAAATTTTATGTGGAAAAAAATCCACCAGATCTGAGTTCCTGGAGCACCTCAGGTGCATAGTCCCACGCCTGCAAGTTTATGTTTATGTTTTAATCCGCAGTCATGGATCAAGAACAGAATAATTTAACTTTAAAATCATGGATCACTGGTTACCCTGAAACAAAACCCTGATAAACAATTAGATTTTAGAAACACTGTCAGCATACTTATTTTTCAATAGTTTTTATTCAAACCTTACCTAAAAGAGTAAAAGTTTTCATGAGTGTGTGTGTGTGACAGAGACAGAGAGACAGAGTGACAGAGAGATGGACAGAGACAGAGACAGAAAGAAAGAGACAAAGAAAGTGAGAGGCAGAGAAAGGGGGAGGGAGAGAGAGAGAGAGAGAGAGAGAGAGAGAGAGAGAGAGAGAGAGAGAGAGAGAGAGAGAGAGAGAGAGAAAGAGAGAGAGAGAGAGAGAGAGAGAGAGAGAGAGAGAGAGAGAGAGAGAGAGAGAGAGAGAGAGAGAGAGAGAGAATGAATGTCTGGTCTGAAAGATTTCTATTTAAAAAAAAAAGCCCAAAATGTCTGCCAAGCCTAAAAATGATGCATATCATGTTTCTATGTCTGTTAGGTGGCGCTTACCAGGCAGTCTGGCTCTTGTCAGTAATTTTTCAACTGCTTACCATGGTGGAATTACAGTAGAGGTTTGGAGAGAGGAGGTAAGCCAGGAGGGATTCTATGTCCTGGTTGCATTTAAAATTACATCTAATCTTATCAAGAAGCTCGTCATTGTTTCTGGCTGGCAGGAGCAGGTACAGTACTGCTTTTGTTCAAGTCTGTTGCTTTACTGAATAAAGTTATAGGAAAGACCAGGACTAAAGTAATATTTTTCAGAAGCTCATTTGTAGCTTGAGAAAAATAAAAATATTTGAAAAGAGAAAGAGGAGAGAGAGAGAGAAAGAGAGAGAGAGAGAGAGAGAGAGAGAGAGAGAGAGAGAGAGAGAGAGAGAGAGAGAGAGAGAGAGAGAGAGAGAGAGAGAGAGAGAGAGAGAGAGAGAGAGAGAGAGAGAGAGAAGGAGGTAGGGGAGTCGGGAAGGGGTAAAGAAAAAGAAGGAGGGAGAGGCAGACAAGGGGAAGTGAAGAAGGAAGATTGAGGTGGGGAAGGGAGGGAGATTGGAAGAGGAGAGAGGAGGGAAAGGGAAAGGGAAAGGGAAAGTAATTATACAAAGTATCTATTGAAGCAAGTAAAAAATCATGGAGTTAAAGATTAAAGAATATACTGGTGAAAAAACTGTTCTCATAGGTCCTTTTATTCTTGTCTGCTTGTCCTTATTGCCCCTTTTACTTTGGCATAAAATTATCATGTACTCCATTGACTGTGCTCTTTCCTTTTATATTACTCTTCCGCTTCAGAAAGTTGGCAGTCAAATCTATGTTTCGGTTTCAAAATGACAGCCTATCACCAAAGATGTTTTCTCTCTAGCAAATGAGTATTCCCAAGTCTTATTTAAAGGGCCAGCCTTAGAAAATGAACAAGGCCCTGGCAGTCCTCTGGATGTGCTCCAGATTCGGGGTGACATATCTTTTCATGCTCTGGTTGATAGAAAACAAGTAGTAGGTAAACCAAGCTCAAAAAACTTGTACTGGCTAAGAGGGGAGCTAAGTAGTGACAATCTGCCTGTAATACAAAGTATAATGCCAGTTTTCTGTTTGGAAACAAAACATTAGCTTTCCATGTGTCAATAAAGATTTCAAATTAGATCAGACAGAAATCATGGGTGTTAAGATTTACTACTAATTATGTAAATGTCATTTGGAAATGAAGATGAAAAATGTGGCTTGTTCAAGCATGTTCAGTTTAAGATAATACTCAATTAACCAGTTACTTCTAGCCATGCAATAGGGAATTTTCCCCAAAATGACAACCATTATTTTTTTTTTCACAAAATTAAAAAATCCAAGCTGGACTTAATAAAATTTCTTAGTCACACTAAAAAAAATTTGACAACTCTATGCTTTCAAATGATGACAAGCTATATGGTACAAGTGCTTTAATCAATGGCTAGACTACACTCAAATGCTATTTAAATTCTGGCTTTTGTAGCTTCAGGTTATAGAAGGTGTATCACTGTTTTAATGATATAATAAAGGAACTAATATAAGGTTTGAGGGTTCATATAAATTAGAATTGAATAAACATTCTTTTAAATAAAATATGGGATCCATTCCTCCAAATAATATTTTATGTGAAGATAATTTGCTTTGAAAAATATTCTGAATAGTGGGAAGAGTAAGTTAGGCACAAATTAACTGCAATTCAAGCACTCAATAGTTCTTAGGCAATCCAAGAACATACTTTGCATTTGCTATACAAGCATTACAATTACATTCCTAAAACTAAAACAAATGGAATTATGTTCACATCTAACAGTTTCTAAAATGTTCTTTTGCCCCTTGACTTAAGGAAACCCAAATTCCAATGGGTCTTAAACTTCTCTAAAAAATCTGATACATCCCTGCAGAACTGGAAAATTGTTTCAGTATCCATGTTATACTATTTACATCTACATGAGATGTGAAATAAAGGTCTTGATGTCCATTTTACTTACAACTTCAAAAACTACACATGTCTTTATTTAAAAGGTTCTAATTGTGATGGGGAGGATATCTAGTTGGCTGCTAGCTCCTATTGGACAAATTCCAATTTAGGCAAGTATATTTGTTGCTCTTAAAAACATTTCTGTAGTTTCCATCAGATAAAGGATTTTCCATCTTTCCTCCTCACCCTAAAACTATCTTTCTATGCTCAAGACGTGAACCTTAAGATTTTGTGGAAGAATCAGCCTTGGAAATATAAGGACAGAAGGGATGAGGGGTAGTGACTTGCTAGTTCTCAGTGTCATTAATTCTAATTACTCACATTTTATAATCCTTCCCACCTCTCCTTCCATCTCCCCTTCTCTCCACAAAGGCCAGGGGATAAGGTCAAAGCTGAAGGAGGTGTGAAGCACACTTTTTATTACTTACATTGTTATTTTTTAACACTTCCAAAAAAAGGTTAAAGGGGAGGAAAACAGAAATCATTCCACTTAATTTACCCCCACATCTAGCTCTGGTTAGAAGTGTGATCATGCGCTATCAGCAATCATGGCTATTATTTGCCTCCTCCTGTAGAGTTTAATCTCATCATACCTACTTAATATTCCCAAATACTTTTAGGTCAGTGCCATGGGAAGTTTCCCATTTTACAAATAATGAAATTGAGGCACATGATTCTGACCTACTCTCTCAAGGATGACAGGCCACTCAGTGGCATTTCTGGAAATGTGGAATCAAAGTCAGAATTCAGGAAATAATCTATTTGCATTACAATTTCTCAGAAATAGTCATTTTGAAAAAGAATGTCTTGTACATGTAGTAAAAGCATTTTTATTATATTAGTCTGATTTAGACATCTTGTGTTCAGTGGTTTCAGTCATGTCCAACTCTGAGACCCCATGTAGGGTTTTCTTGGCAAAGATACTAAAGTGATTTGCCATTTTCAGATGAGGAAACTGAGGCAAAAATGGTGAAGTGACTTTCTCTGGGTCACATAGCTAGTAAGTGTCTGAGACCAGCTTTGAACTCAGGTGTTTCTGACTCCAGGCCAGCACTCTGTCTACTGTGCCACCTAGCTGGGCCATTACTTTGTTGTTGTTCCGTTATTTCAGACTTCATGCCCCCTTATGTTGTCTACATTGACCTATTATTTTCCTTTGAACAGTAGTCTTCTAGAACAGAAGGAAATTTTTTTTCCAATTAAATTCATATAGCATCTAATACTGGCCCTATTTAAGGGTGTGCAAATACTAAATAGTGATAATTTGCTCAAATTGTTCCTTTAATTCAGTCATAGCTCTCTATTGGCTTCAGAAAGAATTGTACATGTAGAAAATTAGAT
The DNA here is from genome assembly GCF_019393635.1 of Dromiciops gliroides. Lineage (NCBI taxonomy): Eukaryota > Metazoa > Chordata > Mammalia > Microbiotheria > Microbiotheriidae > Dromiciops > Dromiciops gliroides. Next base: position 405,498,222 of record NC_057861.1, read on the forward strand.
TAAGAGTAAATGTTAATGATCATTCAAGACTATAGGTGACCTTGATTTGATTGAAGTGATGTTGGAAAATTTAATAACATTTCAATACTCTTCAGGAGTTCCACAATTATTGGAATTTATGAATTACCAATACATAAAAAACCTTACAGGCAGATAGGTGGCACAGTGGATAGATTGCCAGGTCTAGAATCAAAAAGACTCATCTTCCTGAATTCAAATATAGCCTCAGACACTAGCTGGACAAATCACAAACCTGCTTGCTTCTGTTTCCTCATCTGTAAAATGAACTAGAGAATCAAGTGGCATACCACTTCAGTGTCTTTGCTAAGAAAGTCCCAAGTGGGGTAATGAAGAGCTGAACACAACTGAAAAACGACTGAACAACAAAAAGAAAAACTTCTATAATATTTCCTCCATTCTGTCAGATATACCCTTAACCTTTGATGCCCCCTTCTGCCATAGCTATCCCCTGCCATTGATGTGTTCTTGCTTATGATCCATTGGCTTCATTGGTGTCTTTCACTGACAATTATAACCCTTATGCCCAAGTCATCCTATCTCTTGCATCCTCCAAAGTCATTGTTAAGGAACAGTCATAAGATTCTTACACACACACACACATGTCCATACTTGCCATCTCATTGATGAGGCCAATTATTGCCAAGGAAGCTTCCAATACACTAGAACTTCAACCTAGCCACTATCCCTTACTTCACTCTTCTTGGGTCTCAGAGTTTTAAAAAAAAAAGACAAAAGTTCATTGTGTTATTGGCTTCAGGCTTATAGATGTTTCAGGCTAAGATTAAGGGTTTGGAGAGATTTGGATTTTAGGAGCTTAAGGTTTAAGAATCTCAAAATAACAAATGCTTTTTTGAAGAAGAGATCTAAGGCACTGAATGCGTTAAACCCTGAACAACATTACAGAAAAGTTCTAAATGGTTTCTTAACATATAAAAAAAAAATTACCAATGATGAAATGATTTGAGAATCAAATATCTATCTAGTCAGATTGACTGACAGGAGCAAAGGCCACAATCAATAGCAAATTGAAATAAATTATCAAAAAGGCAATATATGAGACCATAGCAACTCTCCCACCCAACTATTTTTAAATATCCTATTGACCTCACACACAAAAAAGGAGGGGAGAGGAAACAAAAAGAAAGACATTGATTTTGAGTATCACTAGTGTAGAAACTTACTATTAAATATTTGCCAAACTAAAGAAGCATAAAGAGCTTGGAAACTCCCTCAAGAGTCCTCCATCTCCTTTGCCAAGTGAAAACATGGCTTCCAGGAACAACACCAGACTTGAGTACAGCTTACTTACAAAACTTGTCAGAGGAGGATAGATTATGATTGTGAGGAGGATCGCCACAATATATAGTGAAAATCACTGGAAAGGATTTCTGGACAGGATGGAAGACTGCCTGAATCAAGATAAACCATTCAGTTCCCATATACCTATGAAATTTATATCACACCAAATAATGATCAAGAAATCTTAACAGAAAACAATAATAATTAATATCATAATAATAATCATAATTAATTTCCTCCTAAATACTCACAAAAAATCAGTCAGAATAGAATGGGTAGTAGGAAAGGGGGATATAATCAAAGTGAGGACAGGAAAATAAGCTAGTTACCTCCCATTATGTGCAGAGAAATGCATAGCCTGAAAAGCTCCATAATTGGAGATAGCAAAAGCGAGAACTCCCCCAAAATGACCCCAGAGGAGTTGAAATCATATAGTGAGAATGTGGGATGCTCCAATAAAAAGCAGCAATGAGTCTGGGAAGGAAAATGCTCAGAAGTGGGTAACCCAGGCTTAGTCAATTCCAATCCCCTAGAAATCTGTCCTGAAATTCCATAGAGGGCCCCAAAGATCGAAAACATTGAACATCAGAGATCCAAAGAGGCTTAAACCAAGAAAATAGAGATAAATGCAGGAACACAATGAAAATACCCCACAGTGAAGGAAGAGATATTTCATGGTCCTTGCACAAGGCCCCAGTTCAATAACAAAAGATATAAAGAAGGGCAAACCATGGAATGTACTTAGAAAACATAGAAGATACCAATATAAAAAAAAATACTCAAGACCTACAGATATCCAAAAAAAACAGCTTAGAAAGAGAAAGTAACACTGTAAATACTATAAGAATAGACTCAAAGGAAAAAAAATTTCTACAAGGACTGCCTAAAACAGTTAAAAGATAATAATATATAAGGGTACCACCATCCTCCCAGTCACCTTGGCTTGCAACCTATATATCATCCTCAAATCCTCACTCTCTTACCCCTCATATTCAATCTATTCTCAAGACCTATAAATTTTGCTTCTTACATAGGCTCCTTCTCTGTTCTGATATTACCAGCAACCTGGTGCCAGTATTCATCATTTCATACCTGAACTATTGCAATAGCATGCTGATTGGTCTTTCTGACAAGAACTTCTCCCAACTCCAGTCTATATTCTACAAAGCTCTCAAAGTGATCTTCCTAAAACATAAGTCTGACCATGTCACCCTTGCTCAATAAAGTCAAGTGGCTAAGTAGCAAATACTTCCAGAATTAAAAGACAATCATACACTTGGCATTCAAAGGCCCTCATAACCTGTTCTATCCCCCAACTCCCACATACTCTGTGATCCAGTGACATTGGCTTCTGGCTATTCCTCCAACAAGATATTACATATCCCAAATCTAGGCATTTTTATTGGCTGTCTCCAATTTCTGAAATACTGTCCCTCTTCATCTCTGCCTCCTGGCTTCCTTAACTCCTTGAAGTCCAATTTAAAATCACATCTTCGGGGCCACTGGGTGGCGCAGCAGATAAAGCACTGGCCCTGGATTCAGGAGTACCTGAGTTCAAATCTGACCTCAGACATTTGACATTTACTAGCTGTGTGACCCTGGGCAAGTCACTTAACCCCAATTGCCTCACCAAAAAAAAATTAAAAAAAAAATAAAATCACATCTTCAATAAGTAACCTTTACTAATCTTAATTTTACTGCCTTCTCTCTGTGATTATATCCCATTTATTCTGCATTTGGTCTGTACATAGTTATATATTGTATACCCCATTAGATCATGCCCTTCTTGTAATCAGGGACTGTCTTTTGATTTTCTTTGTATCACCAATACATACTATAGTGACTGGAATATTTTAGATGCTTAATAAATATTTATTGGCTAGGAGTCAGCTAGGTGGCCCTGTATTCAGGAGGACCTGAGTTCAAATCCAGCCTCAGACACTTGACACTTACTAGCTGTGTGACCCTGGGCAAGTCACTTAACCCCCATTGCCCCACAAAAAAAAATATATTTATTGGCTAACATGCTGACTAAAATCTCTACAGGAAGGAATTGGCAAGATAACAAATACTTTAAAAGACAAAGTGGTAAAAATTTATTTGAATAATGGACTCCCTAAAAAGAAATACAGTCCAAGAAGAAATCAATTATACCACAAGACACTAGGAAATATTAGAACAAAAGCAAAAGGACAAAAAATAGAAGAAAATATAAGATATATTAAATATTGCCCACTTGGAAAGTAGGTTGAGGAGAGATCATTTGAGAATCTTTGACCTCCCTCAAAACCATGATTTTTCAAAAAACCTGGACAATGTATGTCAAGCAAATATAAAGTAAACTAGCAACATCTATCAATTGTAGAAGGGAAAATCAAGATACAAAGAATACAATGACTACCTCTTAAAAGAAAACTCAAGAGGAAAAGGCAAAAAAAAAAGGTTTATAGCCAAAATACAACTTCCATGTCAAAGAAAAAAATTACCACAACTATCTACAAAGAAGGAGCTCAAATACTAAGGAACCACAATAAGGATCACATAAGCCCTGGCATCTGACATGGGATTTTGAAATATATTCTGAAATGGAAAAGATGTAGACTTACAGTAAGAAAGAATAACTTTCCTTAAAAAGTTGATTATAATACTTCAAATTAAAAATAAATATTTAATGGAGTAGAGGGGTATTAAGAATTTCATGTGAAAATACAAAACTGAGCAGGAAACTTGAAATACAAATACAGGAATCCAGAGAAACTCAGAATGGTAAATTCATTTTAGCAATTTGAAGGAATATTATGTAATGTAGTGGCTATCATCCTCTTAGAGGGAGAAAAAACAGGTATTTATTTTGAATTTTAATATCTTCAAAAATGTATTAAGCCAAATAAGAAAAAGAGAGATCCTGGGGTTAGTGTGGATTCTAAAGGTTTTAAGAAAGGAAACTAAAGGAGAGTCAAGTGATGAATTCATCTGGGATAAAGGATTAAGGCTGTGAATCTTGTTATTTTTCAAAATTGGAATACATGGAGAAAAGGAATATACAAAATGGAGGAAGGGATGGAGAGAGGACATAAGATGAATTTAATTTTCACACGAAATGAACAAAGGGTTGAACTCACACACTTATATATTTTGCTATATAAATAAAACTAACTCAAGAGAAAAACAGGACAGAATATAGAGGGAGTGGATAAGAGTAAGGATAAAACCAAGAAGGGAATAGTCACAAGTTAAAAAAAAAAAAGTACTGGTCTTGTAAGGGAAATGGGTGGAAAAGGACAAGACAAGACAGGGCAGGGCAGGGCAGGGCAGGGCAGGGCAGGGCAGGGCAGGGCAGGGCAGGGCAGGGCAGGGAAGGGAAGGGAAGGGAAGGGAAGGGAAGGGAAGGGAAGGGAAGGGAAGGGAAGGGAAGGGAAGGGAAGGGAAGGGAAGGGAAGGGAAGGGAAGGGAAGGGAAGGGAAGGGAAGGGAAGGGAAGGGAAGGGAAAGGAAGGGAAGGGAAGGGAAGGGAAAAATCTTTCACAGTTGATCATCATTACAATATTACCATTACAAGGCAAAATGATCCCCTAGTTCTTCTCACTTCAATTTGCATCAGTTTGCATAGATGTTGCCATGTTTTATTAAAACCACCTTTTTCATTTCTTAATGCACAATAATACACAATCTCAAGCATGTGTCACAAGTTGTTCTGCCATTCCTCCCCAACTGATAAGCATCCCTTTGATCTCTGATTTGTTGTCACCACAAAAAGAGTTACTATAAATATTTTTGTACATGTAGGTCATTCCCCCCCCCCTTTTATCTCTTTGGGATACAGATGCAGTGATGGTATTGCTAGGTCAAAAAACATGCAGAGTTTTTTAGCCATTCAGTCATAGTTCCAAATTGTTATCCAAAATTGTAGGACCAGTTGACTACTCTACCAAAAGCTCATTAATGTGCCTGTTTTCCTTCATCCCCTACCCCCAGCATTTGTCATTTCTGATAAGTGTGAGGTGATACCTCAGAGTTGTTTTAATTTGCCTTTCTCTAATCAATAGTGATTGAAATATTTTATATGACTACAGAGAACTTTGATTTCTTCTCCCCCAAACAGCTTGTTTATATTCTTGGAGCATTTATCAATTGAGGAATGACTTACTTTTTTTATTAATTTGACTTGGTTCTATACGCAGTATATATTTGAGCAATGATGCCTTTATTTGAGAAACTTGTTATAATGTTATTTTACTTCATTGTCTATGGTAACTTTTAGTAAAATGTGTTTTCTCTGTTTATTCCTATTATTTGGGTCTGTTTTTGCTTTTGCTTTGTCTGAGACCACAATTGCTACACCTATTTTTGTTTTGTTTTGTTTTGATTTTTAGTTTAGCTGAAGCATATTAGATTCTGTTCCAGCCCTTTATTTTAATGGTGAGTGTCTTTCTGTGTCAAATGATTCTCCATAAACTACATATTATTGGATTCTGATTTCTAATCCATTCTGTTATACATTTCCATTTTATGAGTGAGCTTATACAATTCATATTCACATTTATGATTTTTAACTGTACCTTTCCCTCCATCCCAATTTCCTTTGCTTTTTCTCTTCTTTTTTTATCCTGTCATGCCTCAAAAGCCTACTTTGCTTCTAACCACTGCCTCCCTTAATTGATTCCCCCTTTTATCATTCCTCTTTTCTCTTATTCCCTTCCCCTCCTATTTCAATAAGTTAAGTTATAGTTCTAAATACAGCACAGTTTGTGTGTGTGTGTGTGTGTGTGTGTATTCTTTCTTCTTTGAACCAATTCCAATGAGAATAAGATTCAAGGCTCTCCTTGGTATTCCTGTTTTATGTGAGATTTTCCTCATTTTACCTCTCCCTTCCCTCTTCTCCCAGTGCATCTCCCTTTCTAAATCCTTCATTTTTTTTTGGAGATCATTCTAACATAATTGACTTACACACAAGCCTTCTCTGTATGTAAACTTCTTCTAACTTCCCCAATAATGATAAATTACTTAGGAATTACATGTAACTTCTTCCCACATAGGAAGATAAAGACAGGCAGCTAGGTGGCACAGTAGATAAAGCACCGGACCTGGATTCAGGAAGACCAGAGTTCAAATTTGGTCTCAGACACTTGACACTTACTAGATGTGTGACCCTGGGCAAGTCACTCAACCCCCATTTTCCTGCAAATAAATAAATAAATATCTTCACTTTTTGAGTACCTTATGATTACTTTTTCATGTTTACCTTTTTATGATTCTCTTCAGTCTTTTTTTTTGAATGTCAGATTTTCTATTAGCTCCAGTATTTTCATCAGGAATGCTTAAAAGTTCTCTATTTCATTAAATATCCATTTTCCCCCTAAATGATTATATTCAATTTTGCTGGGTAAGATATTCTTATTTGTAATCTTAGATCTTTTGTCTTCTTCATAGTCCAAACCTTCTATCCTTTAAGATGAAAACTGCTAAACCTTGTGTTATCCTAATTGTGGCTACATAATATTTAATCATTTCTTTCTGGCTGCTTAAAGTATTTTCTCTTTGATGTATGAGCTCTTAATTTTGGCTATAATAGTCCGGAGAGTTTTCATTTCATCATCTCTTTAAAGATGTTATCAAAAGATATGATCAGTGGATTCCTTCAATTTCTATTTTACACTCTGGATCTAAAATATTAGAACAGTTTTCCTTGATAATTCCTTGAAATATGATGTCTATGCTCTTTATTTGATTATGACATTCAGGTATTCCAGTAATTATCAAATTATCTCTCCTAAATATATTTTCCAAGTCAGTTTTTTTCTGATGAAATATTTCATTTTTTTTCTCTTTTTCATTCTTTTGATTTTGTTCTATCTTTTATTGATGTCTCATGGAGTCATTAGCTTGGACTTGTCCAATTCTAAGTTTTAAGGATGTATTTTCTTCAATGAATCTTTGTACATAGTTTTCCCATTTGGCCAGTTCTGATTTTATAGGAGTTCTTTTCTTCAGTATAATTTTGTACCCCTTTTTCTGTTTAATCTATTCTATTTTCTATGTATTTCTTTTCTTTAGTGAGTTTTTGTGCCTCTTGCCATTACAGGCCAATTCTATTTTTTACCTTGTTATTTTTTTCAGTATTTTTGTACCTGATTTTTTTTTTACCAAATTGTTCATTCTGTTTTCATATTTTTCTTAAATCAATCTCATTTCTTTCCCCAATTTTACTCTACCACTTTTATCTCTTTCTTTAACTCTTCCAGAAATTCTTTGGGGGTTTGGGTCCAATTAATATTTTAGTTTGAGGATTCATTTGTAGTTGTTTTCATATTTTTGTGTTTTTCTTAATGCATGTCTTGGTCTTCCACTATAAAAGATTTTTATGGTCAAATTCAGGGGGGGGGGTTGCTTTTTATTTTCCTATCTATTTCTTGACTTTGAATTTTGTGATAAAATTGAACTTTGCTTGCCTGGGTGCAGGGGAGGCAATAAGATAAATTTTAGGCCTTTTTTGCACTGCTGTTTTCAGAAGTAGTTCCATCCATCTGCATTTTATTATGATTTAATTTTTTTCCAATATCCTTTAACCCCTTTGTATCTTTCTTTAGCTGGTAAAGGCTTATGATTTTACCAGTGTAAGGAACTCTAAGTAGGGAACTGTCTATTAGCATTGAAATATTATGTTACTTGTCCATGTCCACAGAGCCAGCATATGTCACAGATGGGACCTGAATCCAGGTCTTCCTCATTTAAAAAACTGACTTCTCTGTACTATATTTGTAGTACCAGTTTGGAAAGAGAATATTAGGAGCAGTATGAGTATAGCGTATTATCACCTTCTACTTATTTACTTAAGGAATAAAAAAAATAAGAAAACTCCAAATTTATTTCAATTTTTCCTAAATAAAGCAGCAAAGACAATATTAAAATACATATTAAATTTAATTAACATGCTAGGAATGCTATCAATATATTGATCAAATTTCAGAATAAAAGTCACATTGTTCATCAAAGGAGTAAAATATATATAGGTACATCATAAATATTGAAATATATTCACATTTCTTTATGTTTCATAATTTAAATACTTGTGTTAATCTTTAGACAGCTTTTAAAAGCTTCAATATGATAAACGGTTAAAAATTACAAAACATTGATTTTAGAAGGCAAAAAAAATAATACAGAAATTCTAGTTTTCAGTGACCACCAGGTTAATTGTCTAGGAAATAATCATGTTAAGTTAGGAGGCTTGGATGGATGCATGTGTGATAATCAGAAGATTCTTCTTATTTCTGACTTCTCATCAGTGGAAGAAGTTAGGCTTGTCCCCCCTACTGGTGCTCCTCATGTACAATGTGGAAACTCCTCCTGCTGGCATAGCTCAGAATGAGGAACTCAGGAACACTTAAATCTCAATTTCACAAAACTATCTCCAAGGGTGGAAACATCTACCTCCTAGTAATTGTTTGTTCATAGATGCTCAGGAAAATAACACAAAGTAGAAACGATGGCCAATAGTCCAAGGTCCCATGTCAGAAAATCAGTCTGAGCTTTTGTTTTGGCTGCAATTTTCCCAAAGCTGCCATGATGCTGGGCAGGGGAAGGGGGAGGGAAGGAAAGGGTGATAATACTCTCCTAACCTTCAGAAAAAGCCCAGGAGAATGGGTTACTTTTTTCAGTGATGAGAAGGAAGAGAATTAGTTGGGAAATATCTCTCCTTTTTAACTGACTTAGCTACCTAACCCCTTGTTACTGTCACAAGAGGGGAAAAGGAATAAGAGACCACCAAGGTTTTGCTGCATCATATAAGAATGAAAAGTTCTTTCTGCATTGAGCCACATGTTTTTTCTCCAAGTGGATAAGGTAAAGGATAAGCACTTCATTATTCTGTGCTCTAGCCAAAGCATACCAGAGAAGTCTACTCTTTAAACCCCCACCCCCATTACAACATACTTCTGTCTCCACTAAAATGCTACTCAGATAACTCCTTCTGGTATTAAGGTGACTCTCAGTCCAAAATGCCAGTATCAAATTCTGTTAAGCTGGAAAGGCTTCAGTTATGGGTCTGGGGACAGAATATCTTTCTTCTGAGGACTAGCCTACCTAAGTTTGGAAAGGCTCCTCATTAGGCTAGGCACAGTAACTCACAAAGAACAACTACTAAAGTTAAAAGAATAATCATAGGTTGGGAGAAGAGCCTATACTCACAAAATTGAAGGTTCTTGAAGCATTAAGGTATGATTTTGTTATTGACAGAAAAATGCATTTTGTGCCACAATCTTGGGTGATATAGTTTAAGCAAGAGGGGTCACATTTCCAAAAGAGAAAAATTTAGCTTGTGCCAAACTAAGAATCCTAAAATATGGAAATCAATTAATTTTGAGATTACAGGGTGGCCTCAAGAGAATGCACTTCACTGTTCCCACTGGCTTCTCCATAATGGGCACTCCCAGAAAGGTTTTGCTACTTTTTTTGAATATAACAAAATTATAATATAAATTATTTGTCAGTTACAATGGGTGAGCCCAAAGAAAATAGGAGCAATAAGCTAAAATATGATTATTTAGGGCTTTATGGTTTCCTCCAGAAAATGGAAAGGGATTGACAATTGATCATAAAAAAACAGCTGAACTGGCAAAAAAAAAAAAAAAAAAGGAGGACCTAGGGAATTAGGAATCCCTTTCATGACTGATTATGGTTTCCCCCCCATTTTTCTTCCCTATATTGTTGTAGTTCTTTTCAGATAATATCTTCTATTCAAAGACCATAACTTCTATTCCCCTAAATACCTTACTTCATTTCCTTCTGCCCAAGTTCTATGCCTTCCTCCTTTAGCTTGTGTAATAGATTGAAAATAGCAATTAGAGCTGTGCATGCCCATCTCTTCAAGCTAAGACACTTTAGCAACCATTTACTAGTACTTAGGTTACAGTCTTCCATTCATACACTAAACACCTTCACACCTTCTTCTATTTCAGCTGTGACAGAATGGACTTTCTTCTATAGCTACTTAACTGAAATGCTTTGGTGGGCCAAACCAACTTGCTGTCAGCATAACACGCTTGAAAGACATATCTGCCAACCTGTTGCTTATGAAAATGCAGTATTATTATTATATGTACATAACCTTTGTATTTCTATGTTTTATTAGCCTTTATAAACTATATTTGCCTTGATCATGTTGAAATAGGAAAAATAAGCAATTACTAGAAATAATAACTAAGGATGTTGCCAAAATTGAAGGTAATGAAAATGCATAGTTCATATTTTGAAATCATAAGAATTAATTTCTTAAAAATCCACTTCAATTATCTTAGGACTTACCCTCAAAATAAAATACTATCATTCCAGCAAAACTAGGGAATAGTCAAGCCTATCTAATTATACAACTTTAATAAGCATATCTCTTATGTCAAAGGAAGTGTAACGATTGGAATGACGCCACCTGCTGGATACTTACTGTAGAAGATTTCTGCCCATGAAGCGAAGGTCTTTGAGGGCAAGACCAGGAGTCTTTTCTTTGGCGGGAGGAAGTGACATGGACTAGTGGGAGGAGGAAGGAAGAGACTGGCGCTGACTCTGGGGCTCTTTCCTGAGGATGCTGGTTGAGAAGGGAGCTAGAAATGTGCTCTCCCTTTAATAGATAGGAATCTAGGCCTTTCTCTCTCTCTCCAAAGGTGGCCTTTTCGGTTTGGTGAGTTTTTATAAGGAATATAGACTAAGCCTAGACTTAAGACGATTTGTATTGTATTTCTATTTCCCTATCCTTCTAATCAACATCACCTTGTGACTACCATACAATAAAGGCTCTATCTAGAAAACCAGAAGCTTCTTCCATTTACTAGTCTGGGAGATAAATTAGGGAAAAGTTAAGTAGGGGAGATTTATGATCTAATATCCAATTTTATTCTCACAGAAGCATACAAATAAACTAAAATCCCCACTGCTTTAATATGAGATTTTTTTATTGATTTTCTTGATATTCATCTAATATGGCAATTTTTATCATACAATTGAAATGTACATTTCCATGTTAGCTTAGTAATATCTTATATACCTAGTTTTGGGGTTTTTTGTGGGGAGGAATGGTATTCAGCAGAAAAGAATATTCCAAAAATCTGAAACCATATTTAAAAATCCTTTTTATACATAATTTTAAAAAATATGTTTCATTCTTTCTATATTCCTAGCACTTATAATACCAAAAAAGTAATACAATGCTTTCTGGGAATTCATTGCATTTTTTAAGCTAGTCATCATGATGCATTTCAGGTCAGCATCATGATGACTAGCTTAAAAATGTTCTCAAGGATAGTGTTATAAGCAGGGTTCTTTAATTTTACATTAAATGTACCCAATATCCCTATAATTATACTTTGGGAAATTTTTCTATTACTAAGCTAATAGGTTGTTCTATTTTTTTATAGTTTTGCCCATCTCCTCTCAATTTTAGACTCATTTTATTTGTGAAAATCATTTTTCAATCTAAGAATATTACCTTAAATTTATTCCTATTAAATTCCATCTTTTTAGATTTGGTCCATCATTTTTCTTCCTTCCTTCCTTTCTTTCTTTTCTTTTTTCTGCTTATTGACCTTTTTTTTGGATTTGACTCAGTCATCCATTGTGTTAATTACCCATCCTAGTTCCTATGATCTTAAAAGTTGATAGGCATAACATCTGTACATTAACCTAAATAATTATTTTTTTAAATATAAAAATAAAAAAGCACAGCACCAAGGGCTCCAGGGGACTCTACCAGAGATTTTTCTGCAAGTCAAAATTGACTAAATAACTGCTTTTTGGGTTCAGTTATTTAATCAGTTCTGTATCTGCCTAAATGTAGCCCCTAGCTTCTTAAGCTCTAGTTTGTGATCCCATATGGGCTGGTGGCATAACTGAATGTGGGGGTCATGAAAAAAGGGAATCAGTAAGGTTTTGTATACCTATTTTATATACCTATATGCCTAGGGTTGTATAAAAACTTCTTGGGCAAAAAGGGGTCATGAGTAGAAGAAATTTAAGAAGTCCTGGCCTAGCCCATGTCTTTCCATGAAGAAAGCATGAAGAACTTCTTCAATTGTTTTGTTGTAATTGAAGCTATATTTACCAATCCAGTAATCCAATCACAAAAGAAAACTATATTTCTCTGGCATGACCTTTTCATTATGAAACTATGTTGGTATTTAATGATCTCCACTTCTCTTTTAAAATGCTCAAAAATCATCACTTCAAAAATACCTACTTCTGGTTGCATCAAGAACTATATAAGACAATGTGTGTAAAGTACTTTGAAACCATAAAATACCATGTAAGTATTATTATTACAATTTTGAAAGTTTAAGATGATGCTTTAATTTAATCAATTAAATTAATTTTAATTAAAAATCGTAATCAATGCCTTTCTTATCAAATTTGCTACTTGCTTAAAATAGTTTATAGCTAATGATTTAAGTAAAGTCAAAGTGTCAAAACGGGAGGAGGGGAGAGAAAAGGAGATAAAAGGAGAGGAAAGGAGATAAGAGGAGTGGAAAGGAGGGGAGGGGAAAGGAGAAGACAGGAGAGCCCTGGGTGTCTATATAAAAGAAAGGAGAATGATTTTTCTACCGAGACTAAAAAGTTCCTCTAATTCTAATCCTATAGAACTATATGCCCTGCCTCATTTTCTGTCTCATTGGCCAAGTAGAGTAAGCAGATGCCTTACAGTTCTAGGAGACATCAATTCTGCACCTTTCTCAATCTATTGGCTCCAGCAACTTTACCACTCTCAAAATGCTTCTCAAGGCTGAGAACTCCATCTCTTCCAAAGATTAACAATGTAACATTAGATTTAAATCCCATATTACACTTAATTTTCACTTGAGTTACTTAAATTATATTTAATTTGTTACTAAATCAATCCCTTTAAGTTATAAATTAAGTTCCACTTTATTGAATTACAATGTCAAAAATAATCTCATCTATGATGCACATTTGCAGAATATTTTCAACCATCTCCTGAGGTAAGATCTGACAACCAATGCCCTCAAGTACAACTTTTTTTTAGGGAATGTAGGAAACTAAAGTTATCTTCTTGGCTCAAAATAGTGGTTGCCTTCACAACCCCCTGTTTCAGGCTGGTAGACACAGATAAGGGAAGCTCTTCACTAAAACCATGGCTGCATTTGGGCCCCTAGCATTCTACTGGACCACTGAGTGAGCCCATGGGACTATGGAAAAAGGTATAGATTTAAATCACTTTATCCTAGTCAGACCAGTGGTTCTATGTTCTGACTCTATTCTCAATTTGACACTGAACCATAATAAATATGATAGTATTAATTTTGACTCAAACTCAACATCTGAATTCATGATTACTGTTATCTAATATCTAAGTGGTCCATCTCACTGTGCTATGCAAGAAATGTGCCATATTCTGTCAGACATTTCCTGGAGGAGGTACTTTTTTCCATTTGCTGGATACTGGAAAAATTAATAGAGTTTGAAGCTTCAGAGTGAGACATGAGATGAACAAAATCCATTATTTCATACTTCCAATGTCACAAATACCTAATTAAAACAAGTAAAAATTCTTTGGCATAATTACTACGGATAATATTACAAACACTGGCTAAAATTATGTCATAATATCAGTTCTGAAATAATTCTGACATTTATATTCTTAGACTTGTCACAAAAATGGCAACCAGAGTGGGTGTAACCAAAAGAATAATCTTTGTATCATGTGGTCTTTATTAAAATGCAAAGAAACAGGAAGGGTTTTCATCAACACAATGCTCTAAAAAATTGGAAATTTGCCCAAGGATCCTTCATGTTCATTTCCAGCACACTGGAGTTTAAGAAATATTTCTTCTGCTGTTCTCTGATTCACTAGCCATCATGAGACTATCAAGAGCTAATCAATATATAATGATATACTAGTATTCTTAATAAGATTAAGAGGTAAAACATTTTAAATCAACAAGTTGTATTTACTTATATTAAGAAAACTTCTAAGGCAGAGCTCTATAATAAAAATTATCTAAATGAGTCAGATTTGAATAACACCTCCAATTTAACACTTTCATTTGATGTATCTAGATAATTGAGAGAAAGGCAGGATTTTCTCCCCATTCTTTCCCTGCCTCCTAGTTTGGTTATCTAATATTATCCAAATTTCCCAGAAATTTGTAAACAATTTCATTTTGTGATAATCTAAGATTACTCACAATCATTGAATTTTAGTACTGATCTAAAAGCTGAATAAATATAGTCTGTTTCTGGGAAATCCTAAGATACATTGGAGAAAAATTAGATAATACTGTGATTATTTTGTTGTTGTTGTTGATTACATTTTAAAGCTTTTGTCTCAGTAGAAAAATCACAGCCTTAAAGGTTCTCTTCCAACAAGGAATCTCCCATTCATATGTTAAGATCCTATGATTCCTCATAAAATTGCCACAATAAACATAACTTTGCTCAGTGATTCTCTAATTATCAAGTGAAAAATAAAAGAAAGACACATAAAATTTGCCAAGGTAGTTGCCTTTCAATCTGAGGTCACTGTGAATAGAGTTCAAATTAAAAAGAAGATTCTCATAGATGGCAAGGTCCTCTAGGAACTCATTATATCAAGCCTCGGAGTGTTATGGGGCCTCTTCAATAAACTTTATAGTTTATCAAAAGAGATCTACACAATCTACAGAGGATTTTTTTTTTTGCGAGACAAAGAGGGTTAAGTGACTTGCCCAGGGTCACACAGCTAGTAACTGTCAAGTGTCTAAGGCCAGATTTGAACTCAGTACCTCCTGAATCCAGGGCCAGTGCTTTATCCACTGTGCCACATAGCTGTCCCCAAGAATTTTTTTTTTTAAAACCGAAATGAATGAAAAATATGTGTTGTCCAGATTAGGACATGTAATTGAATGGGATGGTCATTAAGTTCATCCATAAGTGCATATATCTCAGGCACTGCCAATGGACAATGAGCCAGGCACAGACATAAACAGGTAGAATAAAACAGAATGAATTGCATTTGAGAGATTGTACACATTCAGTGATCCCAAGGGACATCCCAATTTTTAAAAATTCATATTTTAAAATGAAATATGATAATTTTAATATTTTCCTGGCTGTTCTGTATGCCTGTCAATAATGGAATACCACCGTCCCTGAAGAAACAAAATTTCAAGTGGCCCAAAAGACAATGGAGATGTATAAACATGAAGTCACAGATTTAAAGTTGAAAGGGGTCTCAAAGTTCCTCTAATCTAAGCCTTCATTTTTATAAATGAAGAAATTGAGGCCCAGAGAAGTTACATGAATTGGCCAATGCCACAAAAAAAGATAAAATTAGGGGCAGCTAGGTGGCACAATGGATAGAGCAGCAGCCCTGGATTCAGGAGGACCTGAGTTCAAATCCGGCCGGGACACTTTACATACTTATTAGCTGTGTGACCCTGGGCAAGTCACTTAACCCCAATTGCCTCACACACACACAAAAAAAGATAAAATTAAGATCTGAGTTCATCTTCCAACTTTAAATTCAGCCCTCCTCTCACTTTATTATACCATCTCATAAACATCATAAATAGATTGTCCTATATCACTTAAGAAATCAAGTGAATCAGTGACAACACTAATTTGGAAGTTCCTTCCAATAAAGCAAACTGTAATCTCTCCATAACTGCCTATCCTATTTGATGGAAGGAAGGAAGTAAAGAGGGGAGGGAGGGAAGGAGAGAAGAAGAAAGGAAGGAAATATTTATGAAGTGCTCACTATATACCGGGCATGGTGCTAAATGCTTTTATGAATATTTCATTTGATCCTCACAAATACTTTGAGAGGCAGATGCTATTACTATCCAAATTTTATAGTTGAGGAAATCAAGGCAGATGGAGAATAAGGGACATGTTAGGCCCCCAGCGGGCCTCGCGGCGGACATAATGGCAGCGGCCCTGTGGGGACGGCCAGTGTTGGGGGCGCTAAACGTGAGGGCGGCCCCGGGGGGCGGCCTGGGCCCGGGGCGGGGAGCTCGGCGCAGCGCCTACCAGTGGGGCGTGCGCTTCACGCGCAAGTCCGAACCGCCGCCGCTGGACCACGAGTACGAAATCCCGGGTGTTGAACCCGTGATGTGGGCCGGCCTCCTGCACCCGCAGCCCGGCCTGGCCAGGCCGGTGTTCCCACCGTGGGAGCGCGGCTGGGAGGACCCGAGGCGGCCCCGGACGATCCCGCGTGACAACCACCCCTTGCGGCACGACGAGCCCTGCCACGTGGTGCACCAACGCTGCCGCCTGCTCGAGCGTGTAAAGCAAGCCTTCTGGCTCACCAAGTCCAAATTAATAGAAGGCCTCCCAGAGAGGGTCCTCAGCCTGGCCGACACGCCAGCGAATCACATCGAGAACCAGGATGAACCGATCCAGAATGCCACCTTGTTACTCACGCCTGTGGCATTCCATTGAGAGCATCCCCAAGAGAGAGACATACTGCCCCGTCCTTGTGAACAATCTAATACATCTCTGTAATACGAAGATTCCCCAGTACCCTGCTTTGACCAGGATCCAAGCCAAGGACTACATGCTGTCAACCTCGTGGCATCGAGACTCCATTTTCCTTCAGATCCGTGGTCTTAATGGGACTCGTTGGAGTGCCAAGGATCCTTTGCTGCCCATCACTTCCCAGAAAGAGGACAAAGCTACAGAGAATCATGTTCTAGAGACCTTCTACCCCATAGCTCCAACCATTAACCTTCAGGAATGCGACATTTATGACGTGAGAGAAGACACAGGTTTCCGTGAAGGCTACCCCTACCCCCATCCACACACCGTGCTCTTCCTGGAGTCGCTGAACAGTTGCGGGGCCTGATTTCGATCTGAAAAGCTTCGAGCCAAGATGATCATGTTCGCCTTTGGCAATGCTCTGGCTCAGGCCCGGAAGCTGTATGGGGAGGCTCGGGTGCTGGAGCAGCCAGTCGTGGTGCAGAGCATTGGTACTGATGGCCGCGTCTTCCAGTTCATGGTGTTCCATCTGAACACCACAGACCTGGCTTCCAATGATGGCATCAAAAACCTCGTCTGGATGGATTCTGACCGGCTTCTCTATCAGCATTTCCGATGTCTTCCTGTCATTAAGAAGAAAGTTGTCGTGGAACCTGTCAGAATTGTTGATTATTAGCCTGGGACTTTCAGGAAGTTTTTAGCAATGTACTTACAGGGTGTGGCCTGAGTTCCAGCCCTTGGACTGTCCGAAGACCTTGCTGGGAACAGAGAGGCTGCCCACCCGGGCTCCCAGCACAGCCCTCACCCATATCTGTGCCCAATCTCCCCGATGGCAATAAAGAGCTATTTATCTTCTCAAAAAAAAGAAAAAAAGTCATGTTAGGGTCACACAGTAGTATCTGTGAATGCGGGTCTTCCTGAGTTCAGGCCCAGTTCTCTATTTCCTTCACTATTTAATTACCTGTGGTAGCTTTTCTATTTCTTCAATAAGTTTTCCATAGTGGTTCTATCTGATGAGCTAAGGACCTTTCATGATTTCTCCTGACATCACAGGGAAGTGCTTGAGCTATCCACTTCTTATAATTCATTTGTGCCACATGATAAACCTATTTTATTTTTGTTGTTTTCTGACATATATAATGAATATTATCTAAGTTATTACATTTAGATATACCTAGATATATGCTAGTACATATAACAGTATTTTAAATCCTTCCTCTTCTTTTTTTTTAATAAACAGGCAGTTTTCTTTTTTTAATACAGATAACAACTATTTTATAAATAACATATAAATATCAATTTATATAAGTAATATATGTGACAAATTTGTTCAAATATCACTATATAAATAAGACCTAAATAACTCATATATGCACAACATATATATTTATGCGTGTGTATATAGATACATATATACATCCTATACCCTTCTGAGCACAACCCTCCCCATCTTTTTTTTTTAGGTTAAACATTTTTATTTATATTTTTCTGTTCTAATCTCTATCCCTCCTTCCCTCCCTCCCCTCCCTCCTTCCTAAGGCAGAAAACAATCTGATATGGGATATATATATATATATATATATATATATATATATATATATATATATATATATATATATATGTGTGTGTGTGTGTGTGTATATATGTGTGTGTGTGTGTGTGTATGTGTGTGTGTGTGTATATGTATATGATCATGCCAAACATCACCATATTTGTTACTTAATGAAAGAATGTGAAAAATAGCATGCTTCAGACTGTTCCATCAATATCTGTTCTTTCTTTGGAAGTGGAGAGTACGTTTCTTCAATATTCTTTTGGGATTGTCTTGGATTATTCTTTTTCAAGCATGTGTTTCTCTGATGACATCCCTTTCTGTATTTCTTCAAGGTTCCTTATTTTTAAATATTTCAACAAGTTCACATCCACCCTACACCTCTCTATTAGTTTCTGTGTGATATTCATTTTCAGTTCTTTAAAGATTGTTGTGTCCCATGCTCCATAGTCATATAATAACACCAGTAAAATAATGGTGAATAAAGATAGTCTGTTATTTCTGGGAGAAATCTAGGGCCACTTTGCGGCTCTAAACATGACATATGATCAAAAAAGGGCCATTTAAAAAGTAATACCAAGAAAAAACAGATGATTAAAGTCCAAGTGGAATGGTAGAAGACATAGAAGAAGCTCTTTGAATGTGTTTAGTAGGTTCTACACCGTGTACATGGACAATAATAGCAAAGTTTGAAGACAAACATGGGTTGTAATCTATACCAATTGAGAGGATCACATCATTGAAATCATGGTTGTATTGAAATATTGAGATACAAGTCTCAAGACGTTCAGTTCATTATTAATAGTTGCTTTTCAGAGTAATGCACATTCTTTTCTGAATTCTCTAGTTCCTCTTTTTTCACTGAACCAACTCCCTAGAATTAGATGTAACATGTATCAGGTATATGAGGTTTGGCACAGAAGATCCAGTCAGAGGTGGCTTTTTGTTACCTTCTCTGTGACCAAATGCTTATGAAAAAATTAAACACAATGAGCACTTTGGAACTGGAACCTTCAATCCCCACATCTGAACTTGTTTACAGTTTGAATTTCTTGGCCAGAAGGTATTATGTTGTAAGAACATGATGTCACCAAATAAATTCTTGACATTTTAATGATTATCTGTCCAAAGCAAGTGTTAACCTATGAGGTATAATGTTTTTCTAAAATCGCTATTTGGCAAATTGCTGAGGATGAAAGATTCCTCTTGGAATTTGAGATGTTTTAGAAGTTTTCATATTTTAGAATTTGGACTAAATAACATCCTGTTAATTGGCAATGTGATGTTATGAATAAAGAATTAAACTCGGGGTTGGAAAAACCTGAGTTTAAGCCCCACATCTTGACTGTGTGACCCTCATCAGATCACATAATCTCTCATCATTCCAGCCAACTCTCTAAGAGTATAGTCCCAAGAATATGCCAAATCTACATTATAGAGAAATCATCTCAGACTAAGGTCTCCCTATACTGATGAAACCACAGGTCCATTAATGGTTCAAAATTCCTATTAATAAATTATTCTCTCCCTTAATTAAATTGAATTCAACTTTGAAAAAAGTAGTTAGATGCCTAGTACATGCAAAGATGAAATAAAGATCAATACAAAGATGAGAATATAAACCCTCTTCCGTAGGAGTTCCTTTTCTTGAAGGTGGGTGTTGGGGTAACAAATAGCATAAATAGATTCTGCACAAAGTAGAATGTGGCAAGATCCAAAGAGTAATCCAAACAATTATTTGGGTTTTTTTTCTGGTATTTTAAAATATTTTATTATTTTCCAGTTATGTGTAAGGATAGTTTTCAACATTTGTTTTCATAGGATATTTAGTTCCAAATTTTTCTCCTACCCACACTTCCCTCCACTCCCTGCCCCCTCCCCAAGAGGGAAAGAAGTCTGATATAGGTTGTATATGTGCACTCACATTGAATATATTTCTGTATTAGTCATCTTGTGAAAAAAGAATCAGATCACAAGGGAAAAACATCTAAAGAAAAGTCGGAAAAACAGCCCAAAAGTAGAAACAGTATGACTCAATCTGCATTCATAATCCACAGTTCTTTTTTTCTAGAGGTTGAGCACACACTCTATCATGAGTTCTTTGAAATTGTCTTGGATCGTTGCACTGCTGAGAGGAGGAAATTCTATCACCATTTTTCATCACACAATATGTACAATGTTCTCCTGGTTCTGCTCCTCTCTGCATCAGTACATGTAAGTCATTCCAGGTTTCTCTGAACTCCTCCTGCTCATCATTTCTTATAACACAATAATATCCCATTACATTCATATACCACAACTTATTTAGCCATTCCCCAATTGATGGGAATTCCCTCAATTCCCAATTCTTTGCCACCACAAAGAGAGTTGCTATAAATATTTTTATACATGTGAGTTCTTTTCCCTCTTCTATGATCTCTTTGGAATACAGACCTAGCAGTGTTACCACTGGGTCAAAGGGTATGAATAGTCCCATAGCCCTTTGGGCATACAAACAATTATTTGTTAAAAATATTATGAGGTCAAGATTAATTTCTGCTTGGGAAATCTGCAAAGATCTCATGACATATTAGCTAGGCCTAGAAAAAAAAAGAGAAGGATTTTCAAAGGTATTAATGACTGTGTTCCAAATATTAGATTGTACGTTAATTGTATACTTCATTTATGTGTTCAAATCCAGAATGAAGTCTCTAGCAAATTTTAAGTAGCCATCTTATAAAAGGAGAAAAACAGGATACAATCTCAGTACAAATCAAGACCTTATTTCTTTTATTTAAATAACTATTTCATCCCAAAGAATATTTTTTCTCATTCTTTCTTTGCTCTGCCTTCTCATTCTTGCCCTTTCTGTGTCCTATCATTGACCCTTTTAACCTAGAGTGCTTAATGTTTATTCTACTGAAGACACTTACCTTCTTTGTTCTTCTGCGCTCAGTTTGGGTTATATGCATCCATTACCCAGGAAAACAAATCAGTTTGTTTGCTTGTTTGTCTTTAAGATAAATATTCAATCATATGATTTCCTCAAATTTTCCTCAAATCCTTCATTGCGCTGAACAGCAATAATTTGTGAGGAGGCAAAGATGAAAGCATTCTGAAATTCAGCTTGGGTTATATAGAACTAAAAAGTGAAGTAATCCCAATGACTTCATGCATACAAATAGTGAAGGTTGACTGATGTGGTTAGGTTCTCTATAGTTGGAGCTGGGGCTGATATTTTAGAGGAATATCGGAGGGTACAATAGGATTCAGGATGAGTGAAGCAGTCGAAGCCCTTTTGCCTTCACCAGGCCCATCAACACTCAAGCTATTTGAAACATTATCAGTTATTCAGAGAAAGCTTATTCCCATGTTTATCTTAGGCTCCCTTCATTGGTACCCTAATAAACTTCATTTAATTTTGAAGTGGGGGGGGCAAAGATTGAGGAAGAGAAAAGGGTTTCGAATTAGGACTTGGAATATAGTTTCATACTGAAAGCAATACTTGGACTAGAGTCAAATAAAATGTTCTAAAGTTGGAGGTGACTATTGCACTATACACAGAGATATACTTATTATCGTATTAGAAAGAGAAGCAATTTGCTACAGGTTTGGGCCAGAGATTTTTTTTTTTTAATTCTGTGTCTAAAGTTAATGTAGTACTGTAGTCAAAAGAGATGATTCTACCTCTAGCTAATTAGAATGGAGTGGGATGAGACAATAGCATACAAAAGTAAATAAACATTTGCTCTTGTTTATATTTCTATTTTCTAGTAAATATCTATTAGAAATAGGAAGTCTTTCTTTTCTAAGTAATTTATTGAAAGTCTTAATTCCAAATTTTAAAAACCTCACGGTTTAAGTATAATTATATCACTTTTCATTCCAAGAATAGTAATTATTAACTCTCTTCTTAATTAATATTTTCAAGATTATTGCAGTAATTATCAACAGATTTTTAAGGTAGTATTTAAGAAAAAAGTCCAGTAGAGACGATATAGTCCCACTGGTATTTAGGCAAATTGCCAACTTGTCTCCCTTCTGACAATGCTGGCTTTGAACCAGGAACAGAGAAAGGAACAGCTGACATTTGAAAAGGAAAAAAAATCATTTCATACTCTACCAATATTTAAGATAAAAAGCTATAAAATAAAGATCAATCATAAAGAAAAGGGGAAATGATTTTTCCCATTATTTTTAAAATGGCAAATCAGATCAGTGCACATCTGTCTCCCCATTCAGCATGAAGTTTCTATAGCTTTGAATGAAACTCACCAAAATTCTGGATAGCAGCTGCAGAATTATCATAGCATATTACTATATTTTAGAAGAAATGTGTTCTTCTTATTATCATTTAGAGTTTGTGCTTATTAAAATAAACATAATAGCTCATGGTTTTGCACCTATGGTGATGTAAAAGAGATTTTAAAAAATTTGAGGTCAATAAATCTTTAGAGGGATTGGCTGACTACACAATTCAAGCATTTTTCTACTGCAACTTTTATTTTGAAAATGTTAATAAAAGAATCATTGAGGTCCAGAGCCAAAAATACAGGGGCCCATGTTAGTCCACTTCAAATAGGGCTTAGATAAACATGTTCCAATCTTTGAAAAACTGAGAGCTCTGGTTCAGCACTAGTCTGCTTTGGATAAGTCATATTACTAAAAATGATTGAGACCTAATGATAGAAAAAAATTCTACTTTGCCAAATTTTACTACCACACTAACTGTTTCCTTTCGAAGTTCTCTCTCACTGCTGTTTTCCATTTTTAATGTTCTCCCTAGAAGAGGTGAGCTGTAAAAATAAATATAAAATCTCCATTTGAATTATACAGTGAGACTCTGCCTAAACCATTAAAAGGTCCCAGGGAAGGTTGCACAAGGGGGCAGAAACTTTAATGACTTTCCCCTTGCTTCAGCTTATTGCAGAGCCCCAAGCAAAGGTTCCTCTCATTTATCCATAGTCATGGAGAAGAGTGAGCTCATGGAGACCTTCTAAGACCATCTCAGCCATTGTTTTCAATGTCTGCCCCACACACACATTCCCAAAACAGCTTCAAAGTTAAATTGACTAGTTGAATACACTCTTCAAAAAGTGCTCCTAATCAGTGAAATGACCTGAAGGCCCAGTAACCATTTCAGAAAAGACATGAAAAATTCAGACCTCTTTGATCAAATAGTGATGGGAAACATAGTGGGGCTGGCAGAATTTTTAAAAGCCATAATACGGAGAATCATAAATTAGTAAGGATGATAATGATGATGATCATAAAAACTATCATTTATATAGTACTTTAAGGTACTGCTTTACAAAGCATTGCAATTACCTCATTTAATTCTTACAACAACTATGGAAAGTAGATGCTATTATTATTCCTTTTTGACAGATAAGAAAACTAAGGCTGAGGTAGGTTAAGGGACTTGGCTAGAACCTCTTAGCTAATAAATGTCTGAGGCTGGGTTTAACTCAGATCTTCCTGATTATGAGTCCAGCACTCTATCTCCCATTCAATCTCTGAATCTCCAGAGTCTTGCAACAGTAAGGAACTCAATAAATGCTTTTTGATTCAGTCAAAAATAAAATGAGAGGACCTACTTTGTGTCAGCCATATAAGGGATTGTGGGATCATAATTTTGGCTTTTGGGCAAATCAGTTCTTTGGCTGCTGCTTTTTGTTTTTGTTTTTTGAAGGGCAATGAGGGTTAAGTGACTTGCCCAGGGTCACACAGCTAGTAAGTGTCAAGTGTCTGAGGCTGGATTTGAACTCGGTCCTCCTGAATCCAAGGCCAGTGCTTTATCCACTGTGCCACCTAGCTGCCCCGTTGGCTGCTGCTTCTTGATGGCATAGTAGGTAACATGTCAGGACTGCAATTAGAAATACCTGAGTTTGTTGTTTCCTGTATCAAATTCACTCATTATCTTTATGACCCTGGATAAGTCAGATAACCTCTCAGTCAGTTTTTTTTTTCTCTCTCTGCAAAATGAAGAAAATTATAGCACCTATCTCATAGGGCTGTTGCAAAGATTAAATGAGATAAGACATGTAAAGCAAGTATTATATACTAGAACATCCATTGAATTAATAGAGGATTCATGGGGGGGGGGCAGCTAGGTGGCGAAGTGGATAGAGCACTGGCCCTGGAGTCAAGAGTACCTGGGTTCAAATCTGGCCTCAGACACTTAACACTTACTAGCTGTGTGACCCTGGGCAAGTCACTTAACCCCAATTGCCTCACTTAAAAAAAAATAGCGGATTCATGGCACTATTGTCTACAGGGATGTAACAGAAATCCCTGATACTGGCTTTATATACATTATTGAGAAAATGACATATGGTGGCATCAGTTTGAATTCTCAAGAAATATTTTGCAAAGACTCCTACTCTAAGCCTACCCTTTTCCTTCTCTATCACCCTCCAACTCACACAAAGTAATACCCTGACACTGTGGCTGGGATAGAGTAAAGGGGACCGTGTCCTCAGAGTAGTTCTGACACTCTTTAGTCCGTGGCTCTTATACCTAGTAACCAGTATTCTGAATAGCATGGTCATTTTTTTACACACGCACCATTTTTTTCTTGGTCACAGAAAACTTATAATTTATCCCCCTGATCCCTTGTTGTTATCACCAGTAAAGAGTTTATTTGATTTGCTAGGTGATAAGAACCACAATGGCAGGGTGAAAAACACCTTTGGATCCTGAAAAGGAATTTTGCTAAGCTAGGCCCTGCCCCATACAGTGCTTCACCCCTGAATCTATGCAGCCATGCCCCCTTTTGGAGGTGGGACTGGGAGAGTCTTCTAAACACACCTCTCCCAGAGAGTTTCCCTTTTATAGAACTGGTCTTCAAAGGCTCACTCCCCTATTGTATCTATGATGTGTAATGTGATGTAACTGATGATACAGAGAGGTCTTCAAGTGGTTCCTGTAAGACAAGGTCTAAATGTGATAATAGATTAAGAATTCAAATGCATCCAAATTCTCTTTTCTGTTTGCTTAAAGCCTGACTTTGTGAGATTAGTCAACATTCCATTTGTACCTCTTTCAGTTTGCTTTTCTGCCATATAGGAGGCAGAGCAAAGTTGTGAGAAATAAATCAGCTTTGGAAATTGCTAAAGACATAGTCATCCTAGGTGTTCAGAAAATATAGCCATCATTTTGTGAATGTATTTAACTGAAATTAGAGCACATTGTAGAATGGTCACATTTTCATTTCCTAACAATGAACACTAGTGTTGTTACCCCACAAAGAAACCCTAGCTTTCTTTATCCTCCCCACCAAAATTTTTGAACCCCCATCCCTTCCCCTCCAAAAAAATAAAAATAAATAAATAAATAAATAAATAAATTCCTTCCATTGCTGTTTTCTATGCACACTCTACTTACTATGTTAATTTCAAATAGTAACATTCTTCCAGGATAACTTCCCTAGTGGCTGATTTTCTACTTTATGGATTATAAAGTTGTCCTCTCCAAAATCTAGGAATTCCTTTGATGGTCTTACTTAGCTATATTTGCTACCTAACAGATGCCTGTATCCTGTGGTTTCAAATTCCTAAATAGCTGATCCAAAAATTTTGTTTCCATTCTTTCTTTCCTTCACTCTTGGGAATCAATAGCAAATGTTCACTAGTTTCCTCCCCATTTATCTACATTTAATGCAAGAGGGGTGGGAAGGTATGGCTATAGAGGGTGGATTTGTAGCTTATTTTATTCCATATCAAATTTCTATGCTTAAATTTTTACTCCTGTTTTTTTTCTTCCTGCTGACTATAGTATTTACATTCAATTCTTCTAAAGAATCAAATAGAAAAGCATATAGTTTACAAATTGAGGATTAGAATCACAAAAGTAAAATCCAGATCTCATAAACTAGCTGAAACTAATTTGGCAACCAAATTAGGGTTGATAAACTAAAGATACAAACTAAGTCAATGGATTGAAAGTTTGCTCATTTTTTGTATAAATTACTATAATCATTCCAAAAAGTTACTTAAAGAATCATTGACATTATAAAGAACATATAAAAATACACATTTGGGATTGGAGCTGTTTTTGATGTAAGGATGAGTTTGACCTAGTACAAAGAATTAAAATATTTAACTATTTTTGAAGAGTATCCAAAAATTCTTACAGTAATTGTGTGTATGTGCTTGAGTAAAAAGCATAGTAAATAGAGAATAATCCTTGAAATTAAGAAGTTCATGTTTCAAGCCCCACTTCTAGCATGAGCTATGAGTATGACCTCAGCCAGGTCACTTAATCTCTCAACATGCAACTCCAAAGCAGTAAGTGGAAGAGCAAGTGGTGATTTACATCCTTAAGGAAATGTCCTCACCCAGAGTTCCTATACTGATAAAACCATAATTCTTGTTCAAATGTGTATGTATGTATGTATATGTGTGTGTATGTGTATGTGTGTATCATATATGTACATATGGCTGTGTATAATATGTGTGTATATATGAATATACATACAGAAAGATAAATACATGCAAATTTGCCTGTTTAGTTATATAGAGAGATATAGAGAGATATAGATGATAGATAGATAGATAGATAAATATTTCACAATTAAAAAGCAAACACTGGCTAACATCTATAATGGGAAATTAGCAAAATCACTGCCTTTCTATTAATGCTTCACTTATCAATGACAATATTTAAGGATGAAGTTCTGCCTTAATTACTTCAATACATGAAGAATGGGTGATTTCACTGGTGAGAGGAGTTTCTCCACCCAAACAGATAACAGCTCCTCCTTAGTAATTGGTGTTTGGGAGTTTTTGTATCTAAAACTTCTTACTTTGTTGCAAAAAAAAGGTTAAAATTGGGGAGGATATAGACATGACTCACACAGGAATTGATGGATTACATTGTGAATGACCAGAAGGAACTCCCTAAACTATGAGATCTCATTGAGTATTTGAAAATTGAATCTGTCTGATCTGTGAATGAACCTCTATGAATTTAGTTCAACTGGTTCTCAGGTCTACTACATACAATCTGTCACCAGATCTCCACAGTAAACCTTTCTAGCTTCCTAATAATGCCAAGAGCTTTTGCTCTGGTAGCCAAGAATTGTCTTTATGCTATGATGTCGAAGTCTTTAGTGGAGTATTGACACTGTTATCATCAATAAAATAAAAGGGTTGGGATATGTAATTTTAAAGATCCCTGCAGATTTTATCTACAGATAAAATTTTGTGATTAAGGCCCCTGGTGATAGCTAGAGATATGAAAATAAAAGTGCATTAACATTTCCACATGTCTTGTAATTTACATAGCAGATCCATACAGTCATTATTTGTACCTTGACTTTTCTAATCAAATTATAATTTGATAAGGTCTTAGCAAAATGATTGACTTCAGTAGAAGATCAGTCAATAGGTGCATTGCATTGAATTCATTAATATGGTCATTTTCCCCGGAATTTTTTTTATTAGACAGTGCTTATACTTTAGATGTCACATCTACTCAATAACTGATAGGCTTTTTTTTTTTTTTTGCCATTGGGTAGTTTGGGGATTGCTTTTTTTTTCTTGTGACAGTCATACTAATTGAGCGATTACTTAGCAGTAGCAGCAGAATTCTATAACTGATAACCAGGCAGACAGCTATGAGAATAACATAATTATCACCAGTTTCTATTCTCAGAAGCAAGAGAAATCTCTAAGTAACTGCAAAAGGTCAGTTGAGGGTCCCAAATATCTAAGGAAAATCTCTAGACATTTAAAATAAAGAACTTTAGAAGGAGGTCTCCAAAAATATGAAATCTATTGTATTTCTTTGAAAAAGAAAAGGGTACTTTCTTTACCCTCTGATTGCTTTGTACATAGAGTAATACTGGAGAACTCGAAAGAATTCATCTAGAAGAGAATCTTTAGAGTATTCATTTTTCTCCCACTGTTCACAGATATGTACCGAACAGTGGGAGGTTCACTCATCTCTGATGCACACTTAAAGTTAAAAGGGGAATTTGTTCCATTTTTATATTACCATGCTCATTTCTTTCCTAAAATCTCAAAATCACTAAGCAACTATTAGCAGAGTCATCAAAGCTGTTTTTTTTATTGCCTGTGAGTTCTCCACTGAATTGAAATGGACAATTACATTATTATTGAAGTGAACATATAACTATTATGAACATGAAGGTATGTCTAGCTACTATGGAACTGAACACTATCGATATATCTTTTCATAGTACAGTATTCACTTTACAACAAATACATTTTGGGAAAAAAACCCAAACTGAATATATACCAAATTATCATATAAACCTTAAAGTTCAAAATAAAAATAAGCTATAATTATCATTGTTATGATACTGTATGTTCCCATGGTTTTGAATTCATATCAACTTGCATCAAAATCAAAAGGAATATAATCTACTTGATTTTACTGAGTTTTTATGTATTATGTACTTTATTTACTATAAGCAGTGAGAAGCAGCTCAGTTGATAAAGAATTGGCCCCAATGTTGAGAAGGTCATGACATATACATTGCTATGTGACCCTGGGCAATTCATTAACCTCTAAGTTCTCTGAAGCAATTCTAAGTCTAATTGCAGAGCAAGTGCTGAATTGCAC
The DNA here is from genome assembly GCF_019393635.1 of Dromiciops gliroides. Lineage (NCBI taxonomy): Eukaryota > Metazoa > Chordata > Mammalia > Microbiotheria > Microbiotheriidae > Dromiciops > Dromiciops gliroides. The sequence goes on from NC_057861.1 coordinate 405,527,118, forward strand.
TGATAGGAGTTTCCTCATTGGAAGTCCCATACACTCATTAAATCACAAGCAAACAAAGAAAACTACTATTTAATACTGCAGGAAATATTTGAATGATAAGTATCCCAGTTTTATAAATACTAAAATTATTATGCTAAAAGATAATATAAACCATTCTCTGCCTGGAATGATCTTTCCACAACTCCTTTCAAACTCATTTTCTTCCTTCAAGACCCAAGTCATATATAACATTATTAATAAGCTTTCTTTAAAAAAAAAAAGAAAAAAGAAAAGAAGCCTTCTTTTATCTGTAGCATGAGATCTCTCTCCTTCCTCTGCATTTCCATAGCACTTTACTCATATCTTTCCTTTGACATATCACATTGAATTATAATTAATTGTACCCTCATCTTATCTTCTGTATTGATTTGAGGTCATGTTTAAGATAAGGTCTTTGTCATGTTTATGGGTCTAGCATAGTATTTGCACACAGTGGTTGCCTGATAAGTATTTGCTGAGTTACTGAATCAGCCAACAACCTCCATGACAGCGCAAGACTTAGAATCCCAGCTTTTTAACTTCCAGTTTTTCCAATATCCAAAATTTGGACTCACCATTCTGTAATTGAGTCCAGCAAATTTTCCCCTTTTAGCTCTAGTCTATGGATCACCAAGTTCTCTTCTGGATTGACACATGGAATAATATCTTCTCTTTGCTGTCAAAGGGTAATAGTGAGGCTTGAGAGGTCAAGCATTAGATTTTTTTAATTCAGTATCATTCAAAGCATTCCCACAAAATATTCTCAAGTATTAGTTTTGCTTGACTATGAATATTTGTTAAAATGGTTTTGTTTTTCTTTTTTCCTTATTTTCCCCCTTCCATTGAGTGGGGAATGAGATGGTCAGGAAGGGAAGAGAAGGACAATCAAGACAAGGCAAGGGAAGGGGAGTTTCATTGAGGCATTTTTTTTTTCAAAAGAAGAGAAGAGAACAGAAGGCCAAAAAAAAGCACAGATAAGAAGGATAACTTTGAAAACTGTGATAAAAATGGGTGAGACTGAGAAACTGACTGAGTATCTACTTAAGAATGATTAAATTGGGGAGCTAGGTGGCGCAGTGGATAAAGCACTGGCCCTGGATTCAGGAGTACCTGAGTTCAAATCCAGCCTCAGACACTTGACACTTACTAGCTGTGTGACCCTGGGCAAGTCACTTAACCCCCATTGCCCTGCAAAAAAAAAAAGAATAATTAAATTGAGACCATGCCTGGCTGGCCCTGAGTGGAGTGTTGTGTCAACAAGAGACCACCCTCAACCAATCAAGTTGAAGGACCTCCCCTTTCAGGCTATCTCCCTGGATCTCCCTCTTTTTATCTGGAACTGGTTTGGTGGCAAAGGACTGAGAATAGGAGGGCTGCCTTTCTGTCTAGGACTTTGGCATAGTGAGGGACTTCACATGGACTGCTAGGAAAAGCAAGCTTTTCTCTCTGGCTAGACTGACTCTTCACTAAGTTCTAATATACTTTAATAAATCTTTAAAAGCCTAAACTCTTGCTGAATTTATCAGTGATTTTAGCCAACTCCCCCCCCCCCAAAACTGGGGGGGGGGCAGGTTAGGACCCACATTTAGATTTTAAACAACAAAAATCAAAAACTCAACTAATCATAAACGTTACAAGAAAGGCAAGCTGTAAATACTAAGAATCTGTAGTTTCATATACAAGAATATTTCTAGTCTACTATGTATATGCAAGTGTCCACTTTATTTAGTATCCATTAAAAATTAAAAGGATGGGGGCACCCAGGTGGCACAGTGGATAGAGCACTGGCCCTGGATTCAGGAGGACCTGAATTCAAATCCAGTCTCAGACACTTGACACTTACTAGCTGTTTGACCCTGGGCAAGTCACTTAACCCCCATTGCTCTGCAAATTAGTTAATTAATTAATTAATTGATTAATTAATTAATAAACAAATAAATAAAAGGATGGAGGAGCAAATTAAAGTTCCATATATTGCTTGACTCAGATCTATATCTGGTATGCTTTTAATTTGTTAGAAAGTTATCAGGGGGGCAGCTAGGTGGTGCAGTGGATAAAGCACCAGACCTGGATTCAGGAGTACCTGAGTTTAAATCTGGCCTCAGATACTTGACACTTACTAGCTGTGTGACCCTTAGCTGTGTGTCACTTAGCCCCCATTGCACAGCCAAAAAACAAAAAAGTTATCAAGAACACAAATTTCATGTGATTCAGCAATAAAACCAATATTTAAATATACATATGCATGCACAAAAAAATGATGAATCAAAAATAAAATATATCAATGTACAACTGTCAGAGTATGCTATATCAGGTCTATATCATTCTAGCCTGGTATACATATTTTTATATTCTTATGATCATATAAAGTGACACTAAATTGCCAATTATTCTTTTAGATCTCATGCTAATCCATTAATTCATTATTTAATAAAAATCATCACTGTTAATAGTGAAGTCTGACTGTAAAAAAATGTAACACCTCCCATTTATTAGCATAAAACCTATTTTTTGTTTACTTGATAATATTCCCATCATTAATTTGTAACCTTGTTAAGATAAGGCATATGTGAAGAACAAACCCTTCAGCAAAGGGAATTAGTGAAAACAAATCCCTTCCCAGAACAGAGTTCTTAACACCTGAAGTGATACCATGTCATCCATAATGCTTTAGCCAAATGAGATCACATTAAAAATATAAAATAAAAATAAAATAAAATTTGATACCTCACATTGCATTTCTTAAAATAGGGTAACATGAATGAAACTGAAATAGATTGGCATTCTACATTTTTTTTCAGTTTTCCTCTTTTGTACTGAGATCAATTCTCTAAATGGTATTCAGGTGAAAACACTCAACTGACCACATTTTTGAGTTCTTATTCTTTCAGGAAATAGAATGTCTATTTAGTAGCAATAGGAATTTGTTTGTTTGTGAGGAAAATAGAATAACATCTCTGACTCTCTGTAATAAGACTATTGAAATTGGATTGTCATAAACCTATAGAGGAAATCCTATTTCTGTAAATTCAACCTTTTTGTTGTCCTCTATACCTTTTCTATATATATATATATTATTTTGACCTTGAATTTCAGCTAATAGTAAGTAGTCCAAATTTGGATGCAGTATGGTTTTCTCCAAAGTTTAAATATCATATTCTGTTTTGTTTCTAATATTCTTCCTACAAATGTTCAAAATGTTATTAACCTTTTTGACCAAAGCAGTCCGTCTATTTTAAACTTTAAAATGTTCTTCCCCCTGGGTGAGTCATAGCTTACAACCCATCATCATCACATCCTATAAATCTTAATGCACTGTATAAATACAACTTATTGTTCTAATGATGATCGCAATCTAAGGGTGGCAGGATGTGAGGTTAGTCCAGACCTAGGCTTTCACTAGTGTAGTGAACTCCAGTCAGAGAAACTTTTTCCACCAATAAAGATTGGCAAAATTTTTTATGTAGTTTCTTAGGTAGGGCATTGAGCTATTAAGTTATTTGTCCATGGTTTGCAGGCAGTTCTTAAATACAACTAACTCTGACTACAGCCATTCATCCCATTATCCAATACTGCCTCTCTGTTACTAAATGTCATTATGAAGAATTATTAGAAAGGCAAAGCAGATTACTTTCTCACAGGAAAACTATAAATGCCAAAAAGTCAACCTGAAAAAAATTGATGATTTTGAAATAATGTGATATATAGAACTGATCAATTGTGTGATCTGCTTCCTAACCAATGCCTTACCACTCCTTGATTTTTGAAATTTGGCTCACACACATGGATTAGTCATGAAGAGCTCTAAGATTTTCAGTGTCCCTTCGCCAGAAGCATTCATGCCTTGGAAACATGGGAAAATCAAACCACCAGAATGTGTATGGGACCAAAGGAAACCTGTACTGCCTTGGAACCTCTGCCACTGTACCCAGCCTTCTACCCACTCACTCCCATCCTATTATGGAACAAGCAACAACCATTGATTCTGCAAGCCATGTAAGAAAAAGATTTGGTGAAATTTGAAAAGAGAAAATCTGGTGTCTTTCTATTCATGGAAGGCCCTAGACTAAGGACACCAAAGGTTGCGAAGACTCTGTCCAGTATACCCATACAGGTATATGCTAGAGCAACTTCAACCAGCTTGAGTTATTGTTAAATTTTCAGTATGAGTATTTATATCTCAGAAATTGACAAATGCTACAAATCAGGACTTGATTTAATGTTTTCTTGATTCTCTAGACCTGAAAGTGATAGAGAAAATTTTATCAATAGAGATTAAGCTTAAAAGTGTCATGTGTACTGTAAAGTTGCTATCTAGCTATACTGTCTAAAAATCCAATGAGTGAGGGCAGCTAGGTGGCATAGGGGGAGCTAGGTGGCACAGTGGATAGAGCACCAGCCCTGGATTCAGGAGGACCTGAGTTCAAATCCAGCCTCAGACACGTGACACTTAGTAGCTGTGTGACCTTGGGCAAGTCACTGAACCCTCATTGCCTTGTTAAAAAAAAATTAAAAATCCAATGAGTGGTCACCAATAAATTAGAAGCTTTAACCAGAGTTTATACTTTTAAGCATTTATTAAGGAGCATAAGAATTTGGTGAAGAGAGAGAGAAAGAGGCCCAGATTTAGCTATCTATCTCAGGGAGACAGCGTCTCCTGCTCCACTACCCACGAGGTCCTGACGAAAGAGAGCAAGCCTCACCCCTTCTTCATCCCACAAACCTCCTGTCTAAACTGGAAACATCAAATGTCACTTCCTGACATCAAAGAACCAACCTTCCAAGCTACATGACTTGCCCTCAGATGCCTTCTCCTCATGGCGGAGCTTTCCTACAGTATCTTTCCAGCAGGGGGCATCACTGCCATTGTCACAGTACAGTTTTTTTCTGGAGAGAGATTTAACATTTACCAAAACAATGCCACACCAACCCAATTTCCGCCCAATCATGCAAAAAAGCAGAGGACACTGTTTTATCCCATCCAGAGAAGTAAAGAACTAAAGCCAAGGATAAAATTGAGTCAGGGGTCAGACCATGCCTAAAAGAAAAGGGACTGGGGCCAATGCAATCATGCCAGATTCTACTTAGCACAGGGACCAAATCCAGTGAAATACAGATTCCCCCATAGTGGCGGTAGCTGAGAGGTATTGCATACCAGTCCCAGGGGCGTACACATCATCAAAGGAGAAAGAATCTAAAAGTGATAGGAGAATATAAGGGAAAAGCTGAAAAAAAATCAAAGATTTTAAAAAGAGGAAACTTCAATTAACATCCTAGGTGGAGAGAATATAAAACAAGAAAGGGGGTATTAAAATTAAAGTGAACAATAGATGCTAAAACATCAAAACTTTTCCAAAATTCTCTAAATAAATATTACAAAGAAAAGGAAAATGAACCAATGAATGATGAAACACAGGACCCTTTGGAAACCCAAAATTAGGTGGAATCAAAACAATATATTTCAGGATGATTCAGAAAAGAAATGAAAACTGTGGGGGGCAGCTAAGTGACACAGTGGATGAAAGATTGGCCCTGGATTCAGAAGGACCTGAGTTCAAATCTGGCCTCGGACACTTGACACTAGCTGTGTGACCCTGGGCAAGTCACTTAACCCTCATTGCCCTGCAAAAAAAAAGAAAAAGAAAAGAGAAAAGAGAAAGAAAGAAAGAAGAAAACTATGAGAGAAATTTAAAAGGTAGAAAGTGGCAGAACTTGTGCCCCACAAAACAGAAATCATCAGTATTTTTTTAAATTTTGAATTTACTGTAACAAGTATCTCCAGAGAAGTCAAAGAGAAAGCAACTGGTCAAGAATACAAATAATCTGAAGGGAAGAACTAAGGAAGAAGACAAGTAAAAGATTTTAATGCTATCAGAATATGTTTCCTGTATAAACAAAAGCCATTGATTTTAAAGATAGTAATCAGAGAGATAACTTAAGAACCATAGGGCTCCTAGAAGAATATGACAAATTGGGCAGGGGGGAGGGGTTAATGCTATACTTCAAAATTTCCAAATAGAGGAAACAATACACAAATTCAAACAATTGACAAACTCTAGAAAAAAAATGTTTCAAACTCTAAAATGCATATTAGTTAGATTCAACAATTCCAATGACAAATCACAAAATCAAAAATTCTGTAAGTAGCTGGGAAAAGGTTCAAATGTATTAAAAAATGCAAATAACACAAAAATTCTGTACCTACTAAAATAGAATATTCCAAAAATGCAAAAGAACTTAACACGCAATGGGAAAAAATACCCTACAAACCTGAGCATAATCATTAATGAAAACAAATGTTTTTAATAAAAGATAAAGAAATTGATATATCCTTCCAAAACTCCAGAATATTTTCCTTGAAAATAACACAAATGACAGAAACACAAGAAGTTTAAATAGAGAACAATAATTACTTAGGAAAAAAGTACATAATGAAGTAAACTACATCATCATGAATTTTATTTGAAAATGCAAACAGGGGGTAGCTAGGTGGCGCAGTAGATAAAGAACTGGCCCTGAATTCAAGAGGAACTGAGTTCAAATCTAGCCTCAGATACTTGACACTTTCTAGCTGTGTGATCCTGGGCAAGTCACTTAATGCTTATGCCCCATCAAAAAAAAATTAAAAAAAGAAAAGAAAATACAAACAGAGAGACTAATCTATATGGTTATAAAAACAAAACAATAATAACAAATAACAGCAGAGAGGCCATTAAGAATTTATTTTTAAATTACATTAAGGAATCAAGATGACAGTGGAATTTAAATAAATGGAAATAAAGGTGGAGGTGCTGACGTGAAACACCATGGACTAAACCCCATGGTCTCACTATGGGTCAATCAACATTTTTGGGGGCAAAATTACAGAATAAAAGGGCTTATAAAAAAGGAGAACAAAATAAAAAAAAAAAAAGGAAGACAGCACCTACAGTCTCACAGCAAGAAGAGAGAATACAGGAGAAGGTTGAGGTGGCAGAAAGAATACTTTAAGGAACTTGTGTACCATAGTGACTGGATTTGTAGCTTGTTACTTAAACTCCATTTATCTGCTCATAAGCCAGTCTGAGATACTTAAAAGGTTTGTCCAAACAGTGTCACAGGCACAGAATATTTTCTTCTCTTCTTGCTCATTAATTCTTACATTTTTACAACAGGAAAGTTTCCCATTCAACCTAGAGCCTTGTTACAACTAAGTATAAGATGGATTGCACTTATTAGCAGGGCTGCATTTTCAGAACCAAAAAACAATTTGCAATCACACCAATTAATGCAATAAATTTGCAGCTCCCTAACAGATAGCTAGGTGCTGCAGCAGATAGAGTGACAGGTCTGGAGTTAAAAAAGACTCATCTTCTTTAGTTCAAATCTGACCTCAAACACTTACTTAGCTGTGTGACTCTGGGCATGTCACCTAAACCTGTTTGCCCTAGTTTCCTCATCCATAATATGAGCTGGACAAGCAAATGGCAAAATGCTCCAGTATCTTTGCCAAAAAAAAAACAAAAAAACCCAAATGGGGTCACAAAAAGTTGAACAGAACTGAAACAACTGAACAACAACAAAAAAGAGAGTTGAGAACAAAACCCAAAGGCTTATCCTCAACATTTTCTAATTATATGTGTGTGTGTGTGTATGCATGTGTGTATATATATATATACATATAAAGAGAGAATATAATAACATACTTGTATTTTTCTTTATGGTTTATAAGGTTCTTGGAGTAAATTATCTCACTTGAGAATCAATAGCATTATTTTCTATTGTTTTTGTTTTGTTGTTTTTTGTGAGGCAATTGGGGTTAAATGACTTGCCTAGGGTCACACAGCTAGTAAGTGTCAAGTGTCTGAGGCCAGGTTTGAACTCAGGTCCTCCTGACTCCAGGGCCGGTGCTCTATCCACTGTGCCATCTAGCTGCCCCTAGAGAATCAATAGCATTATGAAGTAGATAGTGCAAGTATGAGAAAACTCAGGGCCGAAGAGGTTAAATGACATGCCTAAGCTCACACAGGAATAAGTAGAAGAATCTGCTCTTAAAACTTGGTCTTCTACCCCTAAATGATTTGATTTTCCCATTGCACAACATGTTCATCGAAAGCCAATTTAAGTTTAAAATAATTATTGTATTTTATTTCTTCATATCTGGAATAGCTAACCTCTGAGATCCCTTCCAATTCTAAATCTCTGATTGTATGATCCAAACACCATGAAGGTACTTGCATACGTTTTTGTCCTTTTTCCTTTCCTAGTGAGATCTATGTTGGCAGAACCCCATCATTCCCTACATTATTGATGGCAATATCTGCAGAGAAGCAGATGTTTTGCCAAGAAAGTGAATATGAATCATTGTATCTAATAAGATGAGAATCTTAGAAAACAGTCTACAGTTCATAAGTGAAACCAGCAATTAATCTTGACATGTTTTATAAAAGGTTTAGTTGCTTAACATTTCTCCCAAGTAATTTTTTTAAGTTTGCTGTAGGCAGCAAGGTAAAGAGAGTGACAGCACTGGAAACCAAACTTCTCTTTCTCCAAAGGCCAATTGTGCTAGTTGTATATTGAAATATGAGGTGCATCCTGATGGGAGATTAGTCAAAGGCGTTCACCAGTGCCCTCAGTCCCAACTTGCTAAACAAGGCGGTGAAGTGGCGCCACCAGAGACATGGTTTCATTACCAATTTATGGCTCCATTCTGGATTTTGCATACGTGAGCAAAGTTGTTTTTTCTAAAGATAATTTATGTGGCAGTAGGATTACCTGGTAATCAGGAGAGAAAAATCTGAAACACAATGACATGTTACTCAGTAGACAGAGATTCTCTTAGGTTGATCTTGATTGGAATCTTTTAAAAGCATTGAGCAACCACCCAAACATATCAACATGTTCCTATGACATTTGATAAAACAGTAAAAGACATTGTGAATCAATAGCATAGTCTCCATCACTATATTTTTTTTTCAGAACAATGAAGGTTAAGTGACTTGCCCAGGGTCACACAGCTAGTAAGTGTCAGCTATCTAAGACTGGATTTGAACGCTGGTCCTCCTGAATACAGGGCTGGTGCTTTATCCACTGTGCCACCTAAAGGTAACATAGCAACATAGATTGACAATTGAGGGACTTTAGGGGCCACATAATCCATCCCCCTAATTTAAAAGAAGAGGGGAATGAGACACAAGGAGGTAAATGACTTGCATAAGGTCATGCAGGTAGTGGAAGCATTTGAGCCCAAGTTTTTTGACTCTCTCACTAGTTTTCATTACACTATACCACACTCCAGCATCAGTGTTGTATTAGAACATGGCAGTGTAAGAATTTTTTTTTCAAGACAAGGAAGCAATTCCTCTACTTTCTTATAGGAAGGCATATTTCCAATATATTCCAAAAAAACCCAGGAAAATTGGAGTCCACTGTGAAAACTCTACATGACCATATAATATAATAGTTGTCCAAAAACAATAGCAAAATCAAAAAGGCTCGAGATTAATTCTGCAAATTTCTTTTTTACTTTTTCAGTTAACAAAAATATATTTTTTTTCTCCCACCCATATCATCCCTGCCTCCACTGGGGAAAAAAAAGAAATGAAAATAAAATCCTTTTAAGAAATATGCATAGCCAAATAAAACAAATCCTTGAGTTAGGTATGAACAACAAAGACATACATGATTCAGTCTGCATATTGAATGAATCACCTCTTCATCAGGAGGTAGGAGTCATCCTTCATTTCAAGAACTCTAGAAACATGGTTGTTTATTTTATGGTCCAGAAATATTAAGACGTTCAAAATTGTTTATCTTTACAATGTTATTATTTTATAGATTATACTCTTAATTCTGCTCACTGCAGTTGTATGAGTTCAAGCAAGTCTTACAATAACCTTTATTTCTTCATTGGGGGGAGGGCTAATAAAAATTAAGTGACTTGCCCAGAGTAATACAATTCTCCTTCATTTTGATATTGATAGGTTGGTTTTCCTCTTTTTCCTTTTTAATCAAATTAGCTAATGATTTATCATATTTTTAAAAGCTCCTGGTTTTATTTATTAATTCAATTTTTATTTTCATTTTTAATATCTTCTTTGATTTTCAAGATTTCTATTTTTGGTGTTTGTGTTATTTTCATTTGTTGTTTTTCTAATATTTTATTTGTATTCCAAATCCATTGATCTTTTCTTTCTCTTAAATGTTAATAAAAGTGTTTAGAGATGTAAATTTCCTCTTAGGACTGCTTTGGCTTCATCTGAAAAATTTTGGTATATTGTCTTATTGTTAGCATTATGATGAAATTATATGAATGAAATTATCTATCATTCCTATCATTTGTTCTTTGACCCACCATTTTTAAAGTATTACGTTATTTAGTGTTATGTTGATTTGTAATACTTTTCAATGATTTTTATTGAATGTTTTATTGCATTGTGATCAGTAAAGACTGCATATAATGTCTATTTTTCCAAGTCTGTGAGTTCTTTTTGTCCTAGGACATGATGATTTTTTTTGTAAATATGCCATGAACAGCAGAGAAAAATGCTGCACATTTCAATTTATATTAAATACTCTCCAAAGGTTTGTCATATTTAATTATATTTAAATTCTCCTTAGGTCCTTAACTTCCTGTTTTGTTTGCTTTTTTATTAGTTTTTTTAGGTGTGATGGAATGAATTGAGAAAAAATTAATTTCATTGCTTATCTTTCCTTCTAATATATTTATGCTTACTATCTGTGCCATGTACATGCATGTACATGCATGTTTCCATGTATAGAAATATATGCAGTATTACTTTTCAGGGAAAAATAGTTTTCAACTTAATCCATTTTAAGTTTATTTTTGCTTTGCCTCATCTAAAATTTTAATTGCTATCCATTCATTTCTTTCTGTTCAGTTGATCCACAATAGATCTTTCTCTAACCTCCTATTCTGTATTAGTCTTTCCCTCAATTTTTTAGTGAACAACATATTGCTAGATTTTGCTTTCTAATCTATCTGCTAACCTGTTCTATTTTATGAGCACGCTCATCTCATTTGCATAGCCATGATTGATAGTGAATTGTTTACTTTTGTCCATCCTGTTTTCTAAATACTTTTTCCTGCTCTATATTCCTAGCCACTATATTTATTTCAAATTGTTGCCTTTTCTTTTTTTTTCTTTTAACCTTCCATTCATTATTCCCTACAATTTAGTTTGTTTTACTTATGATTAATCCCTCCCTTAATCCACCCCACCTTTTCCTTTTTCCTGCTCCGTTCCTTTTTTCATGCTGAATACATTTTTATTTAATTTTATTTATTTATTTTTGCTACATGTTAAGTTTCAAACTGTCTCCCTCTCTATCTCTTCAACCTGTATCAGAAAAGCATAATTTGTTGCAGATTTATAAACACATGTAAAATGATACTATGTATATTTCTATTTATCAGTTCTTTCTATGGAGGTGGATAGCACCATCCATTGTAAGTTATTTATAGTTGTTTTGAGTATTTACCGTATTCAGGACAACTTAATTATTTGCAACTCTTCTTTGAACAATATCATTGTTACTATATACAACTTTTTCTTGGTTCTGCTCATTTCACATTTCATTATTTCATGCAAGTCTTTCCATGTTTCTTTCTCTAAAATCAACCAATTTGTCATTTCTTACAGCACAGCAGTATTGCATCACAATACATGCAACTTGTTTAGCCATTCCCCAATTGACAAGGATCCCTTCGTTTTCTAGTTCTTTACCACCACAAAGAGAGGTATTATGAATATTATAGTACATATTATTTCTTTTCCTTTTCCCCTTATTACCTTAGGAAACAAACTTAATAGTGGTATTGCTGGATCAAGGGTACACACATTTTTTATAATACTTTGAGCATAATTCTAAATTGCTTTCCAAAATGGTTAGATCAATTCACAGTTCAACCAACAGTGTATGGATGTCCCAATTTTTCCACAGTCCCTCCAACATTTGTCAGTTTCCCTTTCTACCACTCTAGCCAATCTGAGTTATGACATGATATCTCAAAGTTGTTCTGATTTGCATTTCTCAAATCAATAATTATTTAGAGCATTTTACATTATTTCTTTATTGAAAAATTACCTGTTCATGTCCTTTGAACACTTATGAATTGGCGAATAACCCATATTCTTGTAAATTTGACTAAGATCTCTATATATCTGAAATATGAGACCTTTTTCTAAGAAACTGTCAATAAGATATTCTCACAATTTTCTGCTTTCCTTCTAACCTTGGCTACCTTGGTTTTATTTGTAAAAACAATTTTAATTTAATGTAATCAAAACTATCTATTTTTATTTCTCATAATGATTCTCTTATTTATTCATAATTTTTTCTATCCATTTCTGGTAGGTAATGTGCACCATATTCTTCTAGTTTTCTTCTGATTTTTCCCTTAATATCTAGGTCATGTATCCATTATTACCTTATCTTGCTAATATGTTGTATAATATAAATGTGTAATATATTGTATTGTATATTGTATAATATAAATGTGTAATATATTGTTCTATACCAAATTTCTGTCAGACCAGTTTCTAGTTTTCCCAACAATTTTCACCAAAGCTTATCCCCAACAATTATCCCCAAAGCTTAAATCTTTACATTTCTCAAACAAAAGGTTTCTATAATGATTTACTACTGTGTGTTGTATGTCTGTTTTGTTCCACTGATCCACATTTCTATTTCTTGGCCAGGAACAGATAGTTTTGATTATTGCTTTATAATGTAATTTAAGATCGGATACTGCTAAACTTCCTTCCTTGACATATTTTTTTCATTAATTCCTTTGATATTCTTGAACTTTGTTCTTCCAAATGAATTTAACTAATATTTTTGTAACTCAATAAAATAATTTTGTTGGATTAATTGGGATGGCATTGAATTACTAGATTATAGTTTAGGTAGAATTGTCATTATTATTATATTGGTTCTTCCCACCCATGGACAATTATTTAAATCTACTTTATTTGTATAAAAAGTATTTTATAATTATGTTCATATAGTTCTGAGGTTTGTCTTGACAGATATGGTCCAAAATATTTTATGGAGTCTACAATTCTTTTCAATTGGATATCTCTTACTATCTCTTCTTGAAAGGTTACATTGGTGATATAGAAAAATGCTGATTATTTATGTGAGTTCATTTTACATTTTGCTATTTTGCTATAATTATTGCTTCAACTAACTTTTTAGTTGAAACCCTAGGATTTTTCAAGCATATCATATTATCTGCAAAGAGAAATTTTTTGGTTACATCATTGCCCATTCTAATTCCTTCAATTTCTTTTTCCTCTCTTATTGTGTGTGATGCTGAATTTGAACTCAGGTCCTCCTGGATCCAGGGCCAGTGCTCTATCCACTGTGCAACCTAGCTGTCTCCGTTCTTATAATTTTAAAGAAAAATCCATTTATAACTATGCTTTCAATAATTTTTACTAGAAATTAGTTATATTTTGTCAAAATCCTTTTCCTGCATCTATTGATATAATCATATGATTTTTGTTACATTTGTTATTGATATAATCAATCATGTAAATAGTTTTCCTTATGTTAAACCACTCCTGTATTCCTGGTATATATATGACTTGATCATCATGTATAATCTTTGTAATATATTGTTGGTGTGGGGACCAATTTTTAATTGGGGAGTGCTAGCTAAGCTGCTTGCCACAATATTGGGGCAAGGAAGTAAACCGGCAGCCTCCCTCAAAACAGAACGAGATTTATTTTAACAAGAACGAACTTAAAAAAAAAAACACAAACAGGATCAGTAGGATCAAGGGAAAGGAAATAAAAATGGGGAAAGGGGAATTATAATACCTGAAAAATACCACCGCCCAGGAATCAACTGAAAATATGCAGCAGAAAGCCTGTCCCTCTCCAGCTTCCACCTAGAATGCCCAATTCTCCTCCCTCAAACCTAGAAACACCCCACACAGGCCCAGCCAATGGGACAGCCGCTTTGACAGTCACGTGACTGCCCTCACTAGGCTTCCAATCATTATAATTTTGCCAGGCCCATGTAGGCGTCCATGAGTGGTGACGATGTGAGGTGCCAGAGCCCTGGTAATTGCTACAACCATTGGGTTTGCCAAGCCCCAGGCCAGTGCTCGCTGAGGCATAAAAACCTCAAATAACAATTAATTCTTTACATTGGAGTCTCCTAACTAGTATTTTATTTAGGATTTTTGCATCCATATTTATTAATGAAATTGGTTTATAATTTTCTGTCTCTGTTTTTACTCTTTTCAGTTTAGGTATCAGCACATTATTTGTTTCATAAAAGGAACTTGGTAGGACTTCTTTTTTGCCTATCGTTCCAAATAATTTAATATTGGAATTAGTGGATTTTTAAACATTTAGTAGAAGTCACTTGTAAATCCATCTGGTCCTGATGATTTTTCTTAGGTAGCCTATTTATGGCTTGTTCAATTCCTATTTCTAAAATAGGTTTATTTAGATATTCTAGTTCTACTGTTACTCTAGGTAATTCATATTTTTAAATATTATTTCATTTAGCTTAAATTAAGCTTCCTTAATATTTGAATTCTTTGTTTCTGAATGCTTATAGTTTTATTTTTTTCTGGAAGCTCTGGATTTTAGCTATGACACACTGGGAAGTTTGCAATTTGGGGTTTCTTTGATGAGGGGATCAATGTATTCTTTCTTTTTTCACATTTCTCTTTTATTCTCAATTGCCTGACTAATTGTCTTTGATGATTTCTTTCAGTATGATACCCAGATTCTTTTAGTCGTTATTGTTGTAATTTTACATGGATTTCAGGCCTGTTTCCTGCTTATTATCTCTCCTTCATCTGTTATTAGATTTTTTTTATGTGAGAAATCATACTTTTTTTGTTTTCTCTATAATTTTGTTTTGTTTTAAGAATCCTTGTTTCCAGCCAGTCATTAATATCTTTTTTTCCCTTCTATGTTTAGAAAGGTTTTATTATTTTTTTTTACAAATGGTAAGATTTTGTACCTCTTTTGGTAAGCTATTGATTCTTTGAAGTCTTTCTCTCATTGCTCTCCTATGTTGCATCATATTTTTTTCAAAAATTCATGATAGTTCTTGCATAAGCTTTTTTTTTTTTTCTTTGAGGTTTTCATTGTAGATATTTTTGAGATATTCTCCTCATCCAGGAGTCATTTTCCTCATTCATGGTAAACTATGGCATTACAAAAGTCCTTAATTTTTGTTGCTTTTTTATTCTCTTTTTTTTTTTCTGAAGCCTATCAGGAGTTGATTTCTAGGTCTTAAATACTCTTTAAATCAGATAAAGGTGAAGACTTTTCCTCTGCCACGGGGGTTTTCCTTTAGGCCAGAATATCTCTTTCATTGGTTTAGGGTTTCAATCCATGGGCTATCCTTCCCAAAGGATATCAAAGTTTTTCTTTCCTTAAGTGAATCCCTTTCCTTTGAATGGAGAGAGAAAGGAGAGTCTCTTTCTTTTATCTTCAGCTAAATCTCTCGTTCTATTCCTCTGGTGGAACAGACCTAATTGAGGGCTTCCCTTAAAGGAGTGAAGGAGAGAATTTTTTTTTAAATTTACATCAATGTGGTAAGATCCTTTTTCCCTCAATCAGCTAATTTCTCCTCCTTTCCCCCCACCCCTTTTCCCTCTAAAAGCAACAACCTGAAAGGAGACCTTTTTTTTCTTCATACTGAGATGAACACCACACACCCCAACCCTTAGCATACAGATTTTTTTGAGGGAATATTATTTTGTTTCATTCTTTTTTACCTTGGTGTTGAAGTTAATTTGTTCTTTAATCCATTCTTAATCTCCTTTAATTTCAATACCTTCTTTTTATCAATTATTTTGAATTTATCCTGTATATGGCATGTTTATACATAGTTATTTTCATATTGTTCTTCCATTAGACTATAAACTCCTTTGGACCAGGGATTACCTTGTTTACTTCTTTTGTATACCCACCACTTAGCATGGTACCTGGCACATTGGAATTACATAATAATTGTCTGACTGATCCCTCAGGAGATTTCTCAGTTCTGAAGGGGTTTTTTCTTTAATTTTCATATCTTAGGAGATCTGTATAATATTTTATTTTTGTTTACAGGGGCCAATTGTTTGATAATAAAGTTTTTTGTCAGGGGGATAGAGCTGAACTCTTCCATTTCCTTCTACTCTGCCATGTTGGTACAGTTCATACAAGTCTTCCTAATTTTCCCTGAAAGCTTCTCCTTCATCACTTCTTATAGCACAATAATATTACATGTCATTTACATACATTCAGCAAGAAGCTAAGTGGTTCAGTAGCTAGAACATTGAGGCATATAATCGAGAAGATATGAGTTCAAATCCTCTAAAAAATATTACCTAATATGGGGCAAGTTACTTAACTATTCAGTCTCAGATTCCTTATCTTTTTCTTTGGGTAATAATAGTGTCTACTTTAAATGCCTGTTGGTAAGATAAAATGAGTTAGCATATGTAAAACACTTTTCAAATCAAAGCATGATAAAAATACTGGCTATTATATTATTCAGCCATTCCCCAACTGATAGATCATCTTAATTTCCAGTTCTCTGCCACACACACACACACACACACACACACACACACACACACAAGCTACTATAAATGTTTCTGCACATGTGCCCTTTTCCTCTTTATTTGTTCTCCTTGGGGTATAGTCCTCGTAGAATTATCACTAAGTCAGGTAATATGTACAATTTAGTAACTTTAGGGTGGCATCATTTGCAACCTTCTTTGTTGTTGCCATCATTTTCAGTTTTTCACACAGTATGGTCTCTGGGGTTTTCTTGGCAATAATATTTGAGTTGTTTGCTATTTCCTTCTTCAGTGGATTAAAGCAAACAGAGGTTAAGCGATTTGCCCAGGGTCACACAGCTAGTAAACATTTGAGGCTGAATTTGGACTTAAGTCTTCCTGACTCTAGGCCTAGCTCTTTATCCATTGAGCCACCAAGCTGTCTCCTACAACCTTCTTTATATCACCAGAATTACTCAGGCAATTAAAACAGACAGATTATTTTCCTTTTGTCCAAATTACTTGGAAAATGAAAAAAGCAAGATTTTAAGTTCCTTCTGATCAGAAAGTATAATTTTACTGCTTTCCTGACTCCAAAGATCTAGCACTACGTACACACTTATAGTGGGTACCCAATAAATGTTTATTAGTTGTTTGAATGAAGGCAGAGAATTTTCCTGAAGTATATAAGATATTGAATCCTAGCACCTTCTGATCTTCTTTCCATTATTGTTTCCATTATTATCCAATAATTTCCATTATCATTTCCATTATTCATTGAAGAAGCAGGAGTCCATATAGACCATTTTGTACTTGCCTTTGTTTTATTAGTTTCTGCGGCAAAATAATTCTTCACTTAGTGAGAATCAACTGGAGAATTATGATCTTTTGAGATGACATTTTCTAATTGTATCTCTGCAGTCATTCAGAATCACTGAAACTACAATCCATTTGAGAACATATATGGATACATATGTATATATGTTCTCAAATGGGTTGTAGTTTATAGATATTGCTATACATATATGTATGTTTGTAAATACACATACATACATTCACACACATGTATGTATATGTATGTATACATGTATATATCCCAGACCACACAGTTGGATTGTTACTTCAATAGCACATATATCTTGGGCAGATGTGGCAAACAGACAAGAACTCAGCCCTGAACTTTCCATCTCCTGTTGAGTGCAGCATGTTCTCTGAAGAAAGGCTACTAGGGCCCAGGCTAGGTGTCTTCAATCTTCCCCAAAGCATTTGTATTTCATCTGTTCCCAACAGAGCATATTCCATTCCTTGCTGCCAGCCTAATCTCCCAACTGATTTCACAAGAGAAACCCTAGTGCAAAGACAAATGACCCTTACTTTGACTTCAGGCCTCCCATATCCTGCTGTGCCTATCCTTTGAGAGGAGAGGAGGCGGCAGCTAGGTGGCATAGTGGATGAAGCACTGGCCTTGGATTCAGGAGGACCTGAGTTCAAATCCAGCCTCAAACATTTGACAATTACTAGCTCTGTGACCCTGGGCAAGTCACTTAAGCCTCATTGCCCTGCAAAAAAACAAAGAGAGAGGAAAAGAGAGGTACCCTCTACTCACACCTGGTCATACCCTTGACATCACAGTATCGTTGATTTTCTGTAATTCATCATCTAAACCCCATTCCTCACCCCCTGCCAGATTCCTCATTCCAATTTCGCTCAACCCTTCCACCAAAAAGTTTTATTTCAATTCCACACAGACTTTCCACTGTGCTCTCTGGAATGCCTGTTTGCTACGCAACAAACTTCCCTTTATCTTAAATCTTTTCCTCTCCCATTCCTTACATCTTCTAGCTCTTCCTGAAACGTGTCTTCCTTCTAATAACACAACCTCCCTGTTGACTTTTTCTAGTACTGGCTGCACCTTCACTCCTTCTCAGCTTGTTGCTCAAGGCAAAGGAGCTGGAACAATCTTTACTTCCCATTGCTTCCCATCCAGGTTCTTATACTTCCTCTATTGCTCAGTAACTTCTCTTCCTTTGAAATTCATGCTATTCACATCTATCACCCAACCAAAATCCTAGTAGCTGTTGTCTACATACACCCTTCTCCAGATTACTCCCCTTCCTTTCTCAATGAGTATGATATATGGATTAAAATGTTTCTCTCCTTCCCAACTCCTACTCTCATACCACGGTACTTCAATATGCATATTGATTCTCCTACAAATACCCTCAGTTTCTCAACCTACTTAAATCTCTTAAGGTGTTCCTGCATCCCACCTCAGTCATCCACAAAGATGGACATACCCTTGATCTTGACATTACCAACCAATGTACCACTTCCATCTTAAGAATTATGAAACCCCCTTATCCAACCATAACCTATTAGCTTTTCACCATTCCTTCTGCTTTCCCTTACAAGTCTACTCCTCATCTATATAATGAATTCCATTTCCTTGACCCCTCCGTACTCCTCCATGTCATCTTGCTTGCTTTAGCCACTATCTCTTCTCCCCAATTCAACTCTGTACTATCTGCTTTTGAATTCCTATCCCCTTTACCATATCTCTGATTATGCCTACCCAAGATACAGCCTTAGATCACTCCCATCATCCATGGCCTTCACTCCTACATACATGTGTTGTTAAATTAATGTGGAGGGGCAGCTAGGTGGTATAGTAGATAAAGCACCAGCTCTGGATTCAGGAGGACCTGAGTTCAAATCCGGCCTCAGACACTTGGCACAAGTTATGTGATCCTGGGCAAGTCACTTAACCCTCATTTCCCCACCCCCCAAAAAATAAATGTGGAGAAGATTATGAAAGCTTTCTAACTGGATACACTACAAATTTATGTTATATAATTTCAACTGGGCCCTCACAGAGTACAACTCCATAGAGATCACCAATCTTGACCCACATCTACTATTAGACAATCCTCCTATATAAGGCATGTCAACTCATTATCACATAGCAACTCTTCCAAAGGGTTTCATCTCTCTTCAAATTTCCTGTGGCTCCTCTCATCCCCCATTATTTTAGCTCAGAACTTTATATCATGTTTTACAGGGAAAAAATTGAGGCCATTCACTGTGAACTTCATCTTCTTCCCTCTGCCTTATGTTCTATTACTCAGGTGCCTTCTACCACTTTCTCCTTCACTCCTGTTTCACATGATAAAATGGCCTTACTCTTTACCATGGCTAACCCTTCTACTTATTCAAGTGATCCCATTCCATTCCATATCCTCTAATAGCTTGCCCCTCTGTCATCCCCATTCTGTCACTTATTTTTGGTTTTGTTGTTGTTGTTGTTGTTGTTTTGGTTTGGTTTGGTTTTGCAAGGCAATGAGGGTTAAGTGACTTGCCCAGGGTCACACAGCTAGTAAGTGTCAAATGTCTGAAACTGGTTTTGAATTCAGGTCCTCCTGAATACAGGGCCAGTGCTTTATCCACTGTGCCACCTAGCTGACCCTCTGTCACTTATTTTGAATCTCTCCTTGTTTTACATTTAAGAAACTGGAATGATCCCAGCATGTACCTTCACACACACACACACACACACACTTCCTTTTAACACCAATATTCTTCTGTTAATGTTATATGCATAAAGGAAAGTAATGTACAATAAAACTGGAAAGGAGGCTGGAGCCAGTGTGTAAGGGGCTTTGCAACCCAAATAAAAGACTTCATATTTTATCCTAGAGGTAATAGAGAGTCACTGGTATTTATTGAGTAGGAATATGAAATAGCTAACATTTCTACATTGCTTTAAGGTATGTACAACATTTTGCACATACACTCTCTTTTTGTTGTCACAACAATTCCATGAAGTAGGTGCTATTAGTATCCTTAATTTATATAGAGAGAGAACTGAGGCTGAGATAGATTATGCGACTTTCCCAGGATCATATAGCTAGTAAACATCTGAGGCTGGATTTTAATTTGTGTATTTCTAAGTCCAAGTCCAGAACTTTCACCTCTTCTTAGGTTCTTGAAAACTATCTACCTCAGATTTTTGCTTTAGCAAAATCACTTTGACAATTTCATGAAGTATGAATTGGAGAAAAGATAGAAATCAAGGAGACCAATTAGGAGGCTTTTGCAATAGTTCAGACAAGAGGTGATGAGGGTCTGAACTAAGTAGGAAATCTGTGAGTGGAAAGGAGACAGATAGGAGAGATCTTTTAGATGAAGAATTGACAATTTGGCAACTGGTTGGATATGCAGGGTAGAGGGAGAATAAGGAGACAAGGATGACGCAGATGTGAACCAATATGACTATGGAAGGATTGTGGTGCCCTCAAGAGAAATAAGTTCAGAAGAGGGGTAGATATTATTAATAGATAATTTTGATTTAAGATAATTAAATCAATTTTCAACATGTGGAGTTTTAGATGCTTATGGGAAATCTGGCTCAAAATGCACAATAAGCATTGGATGAGCTGAAACTAGAAAAGTCAGTGAGATTAGAATCCAGATTGTAGAGGGCTTAAAGAAGAAATATGGGCATTGAGCATAAATACATTTTGGGGAGTTTGTTTGAGAAATAGAAAACAAGAGTAGGATGATAAGAATAGTAGGATCTAGTGATTTTTTTTTCTTTGACGATAGCAGAGATTTGGATTTGTGCAAGAGGAAAGGAAACAAGATAGAATGAGTTTGAAAATATATATATGAAAAAGGAATAACAAAAGCAATTTACTAAAGAAGACATATATGGGCAAGAATTTGGACATCAAAAATAAGACTTGGCTGGGTTGGACCTATCCCAGAATACAATTCCCCAGAGACCACCAGTCTTGGCCCACATCTGCTGTTTGTGATATGACACCTCTACAAACACTCTAACTCAGGCTGTGAAAAGTGCCTCACAAACCAGCACACATGTATCTGACTGCATATTGGGCCCCAGGACATGCCAAATGTTCCGGCTAATTTAATACTGATACCAACTAGCATGAAATTTAAAAGGCTGATTTTTATACCCTTATTGTAAGCAGCAGTGCATTGAATGGTAGTTCACCAGTCACTGTACTTAATATAAACTTAGAAAATATTTAAATAGGATGTAATTTTAATTCACCTTAGATTTGGTTGTATTTGAAAGCTAAAACATGCTTACTATCCATGTCACTCAAAAAGAGTATCAAAGCTAAGTCATTCTGTTTCATATCTAAGAATGGTACCATAGAGAGAAATAGCCCTCCAGTTCTATTCTTCATGGAAAGAGACAGAGACAGAGACAAAGAGACAGAGAGAATATTTCCAGTACTTTTAGTGTAGATTTTAATCTAATTTGGGGGTGCCACTCTGGTCAGAAGAGTTTCTCTCTCTCTCTCTCTCTCTCTGTCTCTCTCTCTCTCTCTCTCTCTCTCTCTCTCTCTCTCTCTGTCTCTCTCTCTGTCTCTCCCTCTCTCTCCCTCTCTCTCTCCCCCCCCCTCTCTCCCTCTCCCTCTCCCTCTCCCTCTCCCTCTCCCTCTCCCTCTCCCTCTCCCTCTTATAGCTGTCACTGACGTGTGGACTGAGTGACATTTTTCTTCACTGTGAGTGTGGTTTGTCTTCTGTGTTGCTTCCTAGCAACCAGTGACTGTAGCTTCAAGATGCATTTTATGGTGTCCTTCATAGCATATCATTTCTGCAGCCCACGGTTGCTTCTCTTCAGTTTGCCATGCTTATAAAGATAAGTTTGCACAAAAGCACTTTGTTATTATCCAGCATAGTGATTACAACAATAATATAGTCTAAGGATTGTTATAATGTGATGCTGAGGTCTACCAGAGTTAGCAAAAATAATTCAAGAAGGAAAAAAATAAATCCATACCTTTTACTGAATGATCTGAGTCATACAGGCAAAGGCCAGAGTAGAGATATCATTCGAATTGTCCCTGTAATTGTATAATTTTCCTCTTCCCTCATTATCTGTCATTTGGACTATGAGGTTTATTCCCCCTTTGTCTGACAGCAGAATTCCCAACCCAGCAACTGGAATTGGTGTCCCATAAGACAGAAAGTGTTTGCCTCAGTACATTATGCTTCCTCAACACATTCTGGGATTCATTCTGATTTTCAGGTAATTTGAGTTAAAGAGATATATTGTAAAATTTTGTCTTTTCATTTATTCAAGCCTACAAGTTGAATATTGATGCAGTTTAGGGAGAATAACATTTACTTCACAGTGGAATGCGTGCCACTGCAATCAACAAAAATGCAAAAATTATTTTAAACAAGAATGGAATGGTTTCCTAAAAACTGACTGGGGGAAGGGGAGGATATTCTTTCTCAGTAAAAGTTGATTAAGAGAAATCAAAACATAGATTAACTCTACCTTTAAATATTTATTTATTTACTTGGGGGAGGATTGGTATTACACTAGCATATTTCATTTCACTGGCTGAGAAAATCTATCAATGCTAATCAGGATTTGCTCTACCACATCTAATAGTAGAGAGTTGCATAAAGAAGTAAAAAGTTTAGTAACTTGTCTAGAGTCAGACAGCTAGTATGTGTCTGAAGGAACCAAACCAAGTTCCTGCTGACTAAATGTAGCTCTTCATTCACCATGCTGTGACCACCTTTCGGTCCATAAATAGGGCCAATTTTAATATAAGCTTCAATTATATTCTCTTTTCCCCTCTGAAATACATCCTCATAACATATTTATTTGTTATTACCCTCTCCTTCATTACACAAAACTATCACCACAGAAAGAACTAAATCAGACAAAATTGAATTGTTAATGCCAAAAAAGGAATAGTATTGTACTTGATTGATCAGTTATGGATTACAATAAATAGAGTGCTAGACAAGGACTCAGTAAGACATCAGTTTAAATCCTGCTTAGAATTTTACTTGTTTTGTGACCCTGGGCAAGTCATGTAATCTCTGCCTCAGAGGCAGTTAGATGGCTCAATTGATAGAGTGCTGGTCTTCGAGTCAAGAAAGAACTCAGTTCAAATCTGGCCTTAGATACTAGTGTGTGACTCTGGGTAAATTACTTAATCTCTGCTTAATCCACTGGAAAAGGAAGTGGCAAACTACTCTGGTATTTTTGTCAAGTAACCTCATGGATAGCATTGGCATACTATGGTCCATGCAGTCATAAAGAGTCAGACATGACTCATCAAATGAACAACAAACACAACATCTAAAAGAGAGTTGTGAGCAAAAAAACAAAAAAAAGATACAACAACTTCGTGGCCAACTATGTTATTCCCTAAATTTTCTAGTTTTTATTTCTAGGCCTTTGACAGGCTGATCCCCATGCCTGGAGTTCAACCATCTCTTAGACTCATTAGTTTTCTTCAAGACTTTTCTCAGATGCTCGCTACTCTGCCCCATATGCCAGACTTTTCCTGATCTCCTAATTATTAGCACTCTGTTCCTTCTTTATATTACCTTTTACTTATTTATCAGTTCATATATTGTATTCCTCCTTAGAATTTAAGCTCTTTGAGGGCAGGGATTATTTCTCATTTTTTTCTTTATGTCCTCACTGCCCAATCCATTATCTTCCCTATATTAAATGTTTATAAATCATTTGTTGCAAAAAATTGAAAAAAATATCCATCTAATTCACAAAAGAAAGCAATTTTCTAAAATGTAGCCTATCAAAAACATTCACAGGTTCACAGAATAGAATGCATAGTATGTCACATATAGGGATTAGCCAGCCCAGTCCCTTCATTTGACAGATAAAGAAACTGAAGCCCAGAGAAGTGACATAACTTACGTAAGGTCACATGGTTAGTGGCAGAGCCAGGATTAAAACCCCCATCTCCTGACTATCCAAACTGGAACACTTTCTGTTACACAAGGTTGTCTCTTTTTAAAAGTTTTGTTGTTGTTCAGTCATTCAGTCATATCCAACTCTTCATGACCCTATGGCCCACAGAACACCAGGCCCTTCTATCCTCCACTATCTCTTACAAGTCTGTTTAAGTTCATGTTCATTGTTTCCATGACACAATTTATTATTGCATCCTCTGCCATCCCATTTTTTTTTTTTGCCTTCAATCTTTCCCAACATAAGGCATTGTGGTAAGATTATTGGAATTTGGCTGACTCATTGGGAGGGACCACACCTGGCCTGCCCTGAAGTGATGTATGCTGTTGATGTCAAAAGGAGAAACCATTCTCCACAGGCAGTTTTGAAGGACCTCCCCTCTTGGGGGAGGAAGATTAAATGCTCAATGAGGGGAGTCTTGGGCTCTTCCAGAGTCACCTTTCCTCCCGGTGGTGGGCAAGCAGCAGCAGCAGATGAGTACTGCTGGCCTGTGGTAAGTTAACATAAGAGCCCTGCTCTTTTGAAGTAGCTGAACTGGAAGCGAGTTTGGGAATTGTATAGACTTAGGTTTGAGTTAGGAGGATTATCCATATTCCTTTTTCCCTATTCCCTTATCTTTGATTTTTTTATTAATTTCACCTTTGCTGTTTATTTTTTTCCCATTAATAAAACCTGATCTGTTTGTGGGAAATAGGCTGTAAGGCTCCTTTCTTATTGGCCTGAGAGAAATATCTAAAAAGGCAGTTTGGAGGGGAGGGAGCTTTGGAACTAGAGGTCCCTCATTATTTCCGGGACCCCAATATTACAGTGAGCCACTCAATCCACTCTCCATGTATTAAATTTGGCCCTCATAGCATTTTCCATTGAGTCCCATATTCTAATTATGTGGCCAATGTATTTAAGCTTCAGGTTCAGTATTTGACCTGCTAGTGAATTACCTGAATTAATTCCTTTAAGCATTGATTGATTTGATCTCCTTACTGTCCAAGGGAATCTCAAAAGGCTTCTCTATTAGGTTATTGGATTTAGAAAACCAAACTCAAATCCTAACTGCTACTAATTTCCTATGTGACCTTATGCTATCAATGTTTAAAGAATGATCTGGGAACCCCTGGGAGGTCCCCAAGACACTTTCAAGAGTTCCATTTAAAAAAACTTTTTATAATAATAAAACATTTTAATTTCTAACACACTATATTGTTTTATATTATATAATCAATAGAATCAATGGAAACAAAAGTTCTTGGGCTTTGGAGGCAGGGTTCCTCAATAATTTTCAAGAGGGTAAACATGACACAGTAACAGCAACATTGTGTGATGATAAACTATGATAGACTTAGCTCTTCTCTGCAATACAGTGATCCAAGACAGTTCCAAAATACTCACGGTAAATGTTCTCTGCATGCAGAAAAAAGAACTGTTGATTCTGAATGCAGACTGAACCATACTGTTTTTACTTTTGGTTTTGTTTTGTTTTCTTTTCTTTTTAGAGGTTTTCCCCCTTGTGTTCTGATCCTTCTTTCACAACATGACTAATGCAGAAATATGTTTAATGTGATTGTACATATATAACATCAGATTGCTTTCTGTCTTGGGGGGGGTGGGAAGGAAGGGAGGGAGAAAAATTTGGGACTAAAAATCTTATAAAATCAAATTTTGAAAAGTTTCTTTATATTTAAATGGAAAATATGACTTCAAATGTCCTTACAGTACTAAAGTTATGATACTATGACAGCCAAACACAGCAAATACATCCAGAAGAAAACTAGATATAAGGTTTTGTATACCATTCTGAACTTGTCTTTGACTTAAGGAGTGCTATACCTATATCCTACTGGATCCCCAAAATAATTTATGTTGTTCAATCGTGGCATCACAGTCAGGCAAATAAGAGGATTTTAACACCCCCTCATAATATTTGTTTCTATAAAAATTATATTCAGTCATTTAAGAAATATGCAGTGCTGCCCCAACCTTTTGATAGTTTCAATTCAGTGACCCACATTTAAACCCTGGTATATGAGATGATAAGTTTATCCTTAGTCCTAATGCTTCTGACTATATTCTAATAGTTCTCCGAATTTAGGACCCATCCAGACATCCATCACTCATTAGCTATCTCTCCTTCCTCTTGCTCCATTCAATTGTCACAGTCTTAATCATTACTTAGAGTATGTTTCTCATCAACAAGAAAACACAAAAACTGAAATGAAATTATTTTATTTTGTGAAATATATTCTATATTTTGCCCTGGTCCCTGTCATTTGAAGAGCATCAGCTCATTGAATTCAGACTCTGTTTTTTTAATCCCCCTAGCATGTAATTTAGCATGTTGCACATAGTACTGACAAAGCATATTTTGTTCATTTTAATAAATGAAGACTGTAAAATACCTTTTAGCTATACACATACATATACATATAGGTATATGTGTATGCATATATGTGCGTATCAGATCTCAGCTAAACTGGGGAGCAGTTTGTAATATGAACAAAGGCATCTTTGCTTCTAAGAACATAGCTATAAAGAGTTTAAAAAGGCTTTCATTATCCAAGCAAAATGAGTCTGATATAGGAAAAAAATCTATCAGGGGATATTTGGTCTGGAAGGGAGTAGTTGGACATGATCTGGTGTTTCAATGATTCACTTCTCCCACCATAGCCATGGCTTCCAAGAATTACCTCCTGAAAGCACATATGAACAATGAAAGATTACCAGGAAATAAATATTAGATTTGCCATGACTTACTTCTTTGTGATGTTTTGTAATTATATTATGGTCTCTCTCTACTCAGAAATCTACATATTCAAGTTCAGAGAACCTCTTACAAAGACCTAAAACAATCTGATATATTTCTATTTTTCTACGAGTCAATGAGTGATGCAAATGTTTTACTAAGGAAAATAAATCAAAACATGAATTGGTAATTGTGAGATATTATATTTTAAATGTGTTTGATTTGATACTTTTCAAAGACATGGAACAGGCATATTACTGTTTCCTTCTAGTACTATCTGTTCAGAGCTGAATGATTCTTACTGTATTCTAATTGGTTCTCTGAATTTGGAACCCATCTAGACATCTATCACTCATCAGCTTTCTCTACTTCTCCTTGCCCCATTCAGTTAGTGCAGTAAATCATTCCTTAGAGTATGTTGCTCATCAGAAAGAAAACATAAAAATTAAAATTTAATGATTTTATTTTACAAAATGTATTCTCTATTTTCCTTTGGTCTCCATCACTTAAACATACAGATAAGAGATGATGGATATATTATGTATTCAAATTCATGTTACAATATAGAATAGAGGATGTTAAGCTTCTTTGTGTGTCATGGAGCCCAGTGACAGTTCATTGAAAACTATTTTTCCCTCTTAAAACTCTTCATTTGAGGCAGCTAGATTGCACAGTGGATAAAGCACTGGCCCTGGATTCAAGAGGACCTGAATTCAAATCTGACCTCAAACACTTGACAATTACTAGCTGTGTGACCCTGGGCAAGTCGCTTAACCCTCACTGCCCAACAAGAAAGAAAGAGAGAGAGAGAGAGCGCTCTTCATTTATTGAAATAATGTTTTTAAATGTACAAAATAAAATACTAGGATTACAAATGATGATAATTATATATTTAAATATGTATTTAAAATAAATATTCATTTAATATGTATGTGTGTATATATGTGTGTTTATATACATATATACGTGTGTGTGTGTGTGTGTGTGTGTGTGTATACCATAGACCCCAGGTTAAGAAACCTTTTCTTGTATGATAGAATATAGGGCTGAAAGGGACTTAAAGACCACAGAGTCAAACCCCATTGTTTTACAATGTGCAAGCAAAGTTAAATGACTGAAGGTCAAAAAAGTAGTAAGGACAGATCTGGGACTTGAACCCAGGTCATCTGACTGAATACAATAAATGTATACTCTTCATCATGCTCTCTGACTTCAAATGTAGAAAAATGTTTTGAAAAAATATATAATTAAGGGGTAGCTAGGTGGCACAGTGGATAAAGTACTGGCCCCAGATTCAGGAGGACCTGAGTTCAAATGTGGTCTCAAACACTTGACACTTACTAGCTGTGTAACCCTGGGCAAGTAACTTAATCCTCATTGCCTGATATATATATATATATATATATATATATATATATATATATATATATATATATATATATATATACACACACACACACATATATACATACATATATACACATATACATATATAAACACATACATACATGTACACATATATACATATATACATATATTATAGAGAGAGAATGAATTAAGTGACAGTTTAATTAAGTCATCAGTAAAAGTTTTTTCTTGGTCAAGGTGCAGTATTATTCTTTACAATGAGGAATCAAAGCAAATAAAGGGAGAGTCTGGTACTAATAAGAATGTGTTGGACTTTAGGTGCAAATTTCATATAATTCATGGAAGATTCATGCATACACATAGAAGGTCAAGTCGGAATTTAATATGACATGGGGTCAACCTCAAGGGAACTGATCCATACAAGTATAAAACACTGTTTCAAAGCTAATATGTTAACTTAATTCATTCCCCCGCACTGCAACAACTTGATAGCTTGTTTGAATGAAATAGTTTTTTTAGAATTTTATTTTCCAAATTACATGTAAAAACAAATTTTGACATCAGTTTTTTAAAACTTTGTGTTCCAACTTCTTTTTCTCCTTCCCTCCCCACCCTGCATCCCCAAGAACTCAAGCAATTCCATATAACTTATACATGAGTAATCATGCAAAACATCTCCACATTAGCCAGGTTGTGAAAGAAAACAGACAAAAAACCCTTCAGATTAAGGAACTATCAGAACAAAATATGTTTCAATCTGTTTCCAGATACCATCAGTTCTTTCTCTGTAGATGGATTGCAATTTTCATAAGTCCTTCAGAGTTACATTGGATCACTGCATTGCTGAAAATAACCACATCCTTCACATCAGATCATCTTACATTACTGCTGTTATTCTATATACAGTACATTTCACTCTGCTTCAGTCCATGTAGGTCTTTCCAAGTTTTTCTGATAGCATCCTGTTCATGATAACTTTTATATAGTACCTTACACTTGACAAAGAATTTTCTTCACAATAGCCCAGCAAAGAAAGTATCATATGTTTTGCCATTATAATTAATCATCATAACTATTTCCCTCTATCCCATTCCCTTCCCATGATATTTACTCTATTTCCTATCTTCTTTTGCCCTATTTCTCCTCAAAAGTGTTTTGCTTCTGACTGCCCATTCCCCCTCTCTGCCCTCCCTTCTTTCATCCTTCCCTCCTTATCCCCTGGCCTTCCTAATTTCCTGCAGGGTTAGATAGATTACTCCACCCAATTGGATGTGTATGTTATTCCCTCCTTGAGCCAGCTGTGATGAGATTAAGGTCTTTGAGCTAATTCTGATGTGTATAAGGCTCCTTTAGTTCCCCACACCTCCCCCATCTCTCCACCCACTCCAAAAGCCCTTTTCTGTTTCTTTCATGTGAGATTTTACCCCTTTCTGCCGCTCCCCTATCCCTTCCCCCAGTATATTCTTCTCCTCCCTCAATTTTACCCCAGATATGTCATCATGGGGCAGTTAGGTGACACAGTGGACAAAGCACCCGCCCTGGACCCAGGAGGACCTGAGTCCAAATTCAGCCAAGGCCAAGAAGCTGGAGGATAGAAGGTGAGAAGGAATATCACAAACAAACATATACACAGATATGTGTGTGTGTGTATTTCATGTAAAATACACATATATGTCTGAGTCTACTCTCAAGAGGCTTGCATTCTATCAGGTGAGCTAATATATCTGTGTGTTACAGAATAAATGCAAAGTCATTTTGAAAGTATGGCACTAGCAGTGGGAAAAAAAATTAGGATAGGCTGCATGTAGATGTCTTCAGTTTTTCTGTAACTTGAAGGAAGAAAAGAATTCTGTGAAGAAGAGGTCAGTAAAGGGTGAATTCCCAGCATAAGGAATAGATAGAGGAAAGACATGGAGATGAGAAATGGAATACCGTGTGTGAGGTACAGAGAAAAGGCTAGTGTGACTGAATCAGAGTTTGGCAAAAGGAGCAATGTATAATGACACTAGAAAGGTGAGTTGTGGTCAGGCCATTGAAGAGTTTGAAAAGCAAAATGAGTTAATATTTAATTATACTTTCAAAAAGGAACCACTGGAGATTATTGAGTATGAAAGTAACATGGAAAGGTCTGTTCTTTAGGAAAAGCACTTTGGCAGCTGTGTTGAGGACAGACTGGATACAAGGGCACTAATTAGGAGGACATTGCAATAGAATACCAGAGGGGTGATGAGGTCCTGAACTAGAGTAGTGGCTATGTGAGTAGAGAGAAGGGGGCAGAAGCCTGAAATATAGTGGAGGTTGAAATAATAATTGGCACCTGATTGTATAAATGTTGTGAAGATGAGTGAGGAATTGATAGTACCAAGATTACAAAACTGGGAAACTGGAAGAATAATGCTTCCTTGCATCGAAACAAGAAGTTTGAAAGAGGGGTGGGTTTGTTGGGAAATATACTGAGTGAAAGATAAGAAAGACTGAACTATAATATATTTAGCACTTATGTTCTAGATGCTGTATAAGAGTAACTCCACATATCATTATTTTTCTTTTCATTCAGTTTTTAATGACAAATTTTGACTGCAACTCTCTTCCTAGTGGAGAGTTCAAATTAAAATGTCAGCTTTGATTCAATGAAGATGCTTTTCTTTCAAAATATTTAAGGAAAAATATTTTCATTAATGCCAAGATGATTGGAGGGTTAGAGTATATAAATGTCATGATAAGTTCCTTCATCCAGTTAAAAAGGTTTTAGGCTTCATTATATCCTAGTCAAATACTGGAACATTAAAATATATTTAAAGTTTAGTCTCATTTCTGGAAAATCAAATTCATATATATTTAAACCTTTGGAGTTCACTGTGCTATGCTTTATGGAGGATACTCTGACAAACAAATCAATTGATAAAGACCCTTAAAACTAACATTTGTGATTAAGCATAGAGAGTCAAAAGTAGCAGTACTGAACTTGTTTAGTTTCACCCATGAACCTCTAAGGGTTACTTTGGATACATTCTTTCCAAGTACACAGGTCAATTTGATTGGCATTAATAATATTAGCTAGTATGTATATAGTGTTTATTGTATGCCAAGCACTGTGTGCTAAATGCTTTACAATTATTATCTCAATTGATCTTTGCAACAACCCCTGGATATAGGTTCTGTAATCTTCATTTTACAAATGAGGAAACTGAGGTAAGGGGGTGCTAAATGACTTTTCCAAGGTCTCACAGCTACGAAATTTCTGAAACTGTATTTGAATTCAGGTCTTCCTGACTCCAGGCCCATCATTCTATTCACCTAGCTGCCTCCTGTTTATTCTTTCAGTTTTCCACAGGGGATTGTTAGGCATTAAGTGCCTACTATATGTGCATGTGGGTGGCACAGTGGATAGACCATTGAACATGGAATTAGGAAGACTCATCTTCACAAGTTCAAATCCAGCCTCAGATACTTGCTAGCTCTGTACCCTGGACAAGCCACTTTACCCTGTAAAATAAGCTAAAGAAGGAAATGGCAAACTACTTCAGTACCTTTGCCAAGAAAACCCCAAATGGGGTCACAAAGAGTCAGACATGACTAAAAAAATGATTGAACATATGACATGAACTCTGCTAAACACTGAGTATACACATACAAAAGGAAAATAAACTTTGACCTCAATGATCATATTTCTGATCAAGGCAGACAAGCATTTGCATATGTAGGTATATTCAAGATAAATACAGGGAATTTTTTGAGGACTACACTAGTACATTTTTAACAACCAAATCTTCAGGGGAAAAGTGTACCCATATTTTAAAATTTAATCTGAATTATTAACATTTTCTCCATCATTTTCTTAAGTCTTAACAGTCAACAGAACAATAAAACGATCCCTGATTTGTAGCATTTGATAATTTCTGAGGTATAAATATATATGCTGGCACCAGCATACTCCTAGAAGAAAAGCAATATTAAATGGGGAAATCAGGAAAGGCCTCATGTTGAAAATAGCACCTGAGCTGAGGTGTGAAGGAAGGTTGAGATCCCAAGAGGTAGAAGTGAGATGTAAGTGTGTACCAGGCTTGGAAATAGTCATTACAAAGAAATGGAAAGAGGATATGATGGTTATGTATTAGGAACAGCAAGAAGACCAGTCTGGCTGGACAAAAGTAAACGAAGAAGAGAAATATTTAGTGAGTAATGAAAGGTAAGTCAGGGGCAGGTTGTGAAGTACTTTGAACACTAAATAGGAATTTATTTTTAATTCTGGAGGTGAAGGAGAACAACTGGAGGTTTTTTTGAGTAGAGAAGTAACATGGTCATAACTTCAATTTAGGAAAATCACTTTGGTAGTTGTCTGTAGAATGGATTAAAGATTGAGGGAGAACAATTAGAAGGCTATTCAATAGTCCAGACAAGATGTGATAACTGTCTAAATTAGGGTGGTGGATGTCTAAATGGAAAGGTGCAGTTGAGATAGAAATGGCAAGAATTGGACATAGGTTGGTTGTGGATATCAGAGAGATGAGTCAAGGTTAACTCTAAGATTGTGGAACTGGGTGATTTTGTAGTTCATTCTATTCCAAATGTCAGTATTTGGAGAAATTTAAGACTATCATAAATATACAATTACCCAGACAGGTCTAAGTTTTAGTCCAAAGAGAAGAAAAGTTCTGAACTTTCAGAAATAACATGTGAGGTTCAAAGGTTAAAAATAATCTTTTCACTAGCCTAACTCAGGTAAAATGATCTCACCCAAAATATAAGGCAGGGCAGAAGCCCCTAAACACAATTTCATAATTCATTCTCCCTGTAGTCTGTATGCTAAAGCATGGGATTTAACCCCTTTCCAGTCAGAGTGCCTCTCTTCTCATTTCCACTTTCAAAGTGAAACATCTTTGAAACTTTCAGTAGGAATTATTTTGGAATGAAGAAGGACTTCCTCCACCCTCCTGGTCTGGAGTTAGGAATAAGAACATATTCTTGGGCAGCTAGATGGCGCAGTGGATAGAGCACCGGCCCTGGAGTCAGGAGTACCTGAGTTCAAATCCAGCCTCAGACACTTAACACTTATTAGTTGTGTGACCCTGGGCAAGTCACTTAACCCCAATTGCCTCACTTAAAAAAAAAAAAGCATATTCTTTCCACTCCTTCCTGTTCCTCACCCAGAATACATGAGTCCTGGGTCATCCGGAGTCAAGTCAGGACAAAAGGCAATGGGAAGAGAGGGTGGGGGAAGGAGGATAACAATGTACTTTGTCTCTTCCTTTTTCCTTTCAGTGCTCTCATTCTTAATTCCCCCTATACCCTGCACTAATATTCTTAGCCTTCCTCTTTGATTTTTCTCCCAGTTAGAGCTGGCCCAATTTGGAGGGAATAGCCACTCAAGAGCATAGTTTCTGTAATAAGTATATACAATGGTGCTTGCATCCTCTGTACTGACAACTATGATGAATGAATAAACATTGTTTGGCATTATCTCTTGGGTTCTTCCTGCACCCCCTTTGCAGTAATTGGCAAAAAGCCTGTCATCAGTCAAGGTCAGCTCATGCCCTAGGACACTTCATTTATTATGCTAGGTTTACAAAGAGAAAGTGTTTTACTGTTTTTAAACTAATCAGTTATTCTACTGGATTCAATCAGATGTGATTCTCAGGCCCATTTGTATTGAGATGATCATAATCATGTTGTAGGAGATCCAGTGGGCAATCTGGGGAGCATCTTAACTTAAAACAGGTGTTAGTATGGTGGGGGGGGGGGTTAAGAATGTATTTATTTGCATCATCCAGAAGCATACAGTGAATGCCTACTGGATGCCCAGCATTAGAGTAAGCACTGTGAGAGAATACAAGACATGAATGAATGAATGAATGAAAGAAAAAGTGTCTATTAAATTCTTACTCCTTTCAAATCTCTAAGACAATCCTTTCTCTCAAAGAGTATACAGTCAACTTAGAGAAACTTAACACATGTCAAATATTTATAAAATAATACAAGAAAAAATTGTGTATCACTAAGTGCTAAGTTATGTGATGCATATTATAAATTAGGAGATATCAGTATGGATTATAGTCATGAGGAAGTTTTCAGAGATGAAACCACTTGGCCCATAGAAAAGATGTGGCTGTGGAGGAAGAGGATTTGGGTTCAAATTACAGCTGCACCACTTAATGTTGGTTTTTGTCCTTCATTTTCAAAGAGGACAAATTATATCATTGGGCTGGTGTCTTGGCTATCTAATGAATTGGACTTAGGTGAGGTAGAGTTGTACAAAGTCATCAGCTTCATTCTTTCTTCCAGAGTCATCAAACTCCAGTGGCAAGACAAAAGTCAGGGTGACTGGTATTGGTCCAGAATGCAGTGGATGACCTTGATATCAAGCTCTAAGAGCTGCCACAGAGCAGCCACCTTCATGTCCACTGGAAAAACAAATTATTCTCATCTACCCATTCAGCCAGGGGAAGTCTTCACATGCTTGAGACAGACATCCCCCTAACTCGCCGATGGGTTGGAGGCCTATCTGTTACAAGGCTGGTTTAGCTCATCTACCAAGATGGTTTTACCTGGGTGTGGCTGCTGCACATACCACAGCTTCTTAGATCTACAGATGAGAGTTGGGTGAAAAGTTGACACAAAGGTGGATAAACAGTCCTAGAAAGGACTCAACAAACCCTCACACCAGAGGTGCTAGTCTTTCCTGCACACCCCATACCCTCCAACACCACTTAATAGCAGAGCGACACAGGTAGGTCACTCAACCTCTCTAGTTCTCAATTTCTTCATCTGTAGAATAAAGGAATTAGATTAGATGATCTCTATCATCCCTTCCAGTTGTAAAACTATGATAAAATGACCTAGAAGTTTCAGTTGATCCTTACAAAGCATGGGCAACATATAAGTAGGTGAGGAGAAGAGAAAGTATTACAAATAGAAATCCTTTTAAGTGGAAATATTCAAGTGGAGACCCAAACTACAATGCTGAGGGTAATATGAAATATCTTAGAAAAACTGCTGACCCAGACAATAGGTCAAGGAGAGATAATTTGGAAATTATTGGTCTACCTGAAAACCATGGTCAAGAAAAGAGCTTAGATATCATTTTCCAAGAAATTATGAGGGAAAATTGCCCTGATATTCTAGAAGCAGAAGATAAAACAGAAATGGAAAGAATCTACCAATCACCTCCTGAAAGAGATCCCAAAAGGAAAACTAGGAATATTATAGCCAAATTCCAGAGCTCTCAAGTCAAGGAGAAAATATTGCAAGCTGCCAAAAAGAAAGAATTCAAGTACTCTGGTTCCCCATTCAGGACAGCACAAGATCTTGGGATTACAACCAAGAATCATGTATCCAGCAAAACTGATTATAATCTTTCAGAGGAAAAAAATGGGATTTCAATGAAAAAGAGGACTTTCATGTATTCATGATGAAAAGACCTGAACTGAATGGCAAATGTGACTTACAAATACAAGACCCTAGAGAACCATAAAAAATTAGAGCTGGGGGACATACCTGAGCCCATGCAGTGGGTGACTGTCTTGTGTCTGAGGGCAGGTTTTGGCTGGGATCCCCCTGCGTCCAGGGTGGATACTTTCTCCACTGTGTCACCTACCTGCCCCATGATGACATCTTTAGGGTTAAGTTGAGGGATGAGGGGAATGCACTGGTGGAGGGGAAAGGTCAGAGGTAGGATAGGGTGAAATCCCACATGAAAGAAATAGGAAAGGAAAGGGCTTATGGAGTGGGGGAAAGGATTGGGGAAGATCAGGGCAGTAAATTAATTTTACACTCAACATAATAGGCTCAAAGACCTTAATCTCATCAGAGTTTCCTCAAGGAGGGATTAACATACTCACTCAATTGGGTGGAGTAATCTATCTAACCCTGCAGAAAAACTGGAGGGGAAGAAGATAAAGAGGGGTGAAAGAAGGGAGGGAAGGTTGGGGGAGGGGACACACAGAAGCAAATCCCTTTTGAAGAAAGATAGGGTGAAAGAAGATAGATAACAGAGTAAAT
Organism: Dromiciops gliroides; assembly: GCF_019393635.1. NCBI lineage: Eukaryota > Metazoa > Chordata > Mammalia > Microbiotheria > Microbiotheriidae > Dromiciops > Dromiciops gliroides. Next base: position 405,563,536 of record NC_057861.1, read on the forward strand.
ATCATGGAGAAGGGAATAGGATTGAGGGAAACAGTTAACAATAGTACTCATGAAAAAGAGAAAAGAGGAGAAAATGTACAAAAAGTATTTATAGCAACTCTTTGTGATGGCTAAGAATTGGGAATCAAGGGAATGCCCATCAATTGAGGAATGACTGAAGAAGCTGTGGTATATTATTGTAGTGGAATGGTATTCTGCTGTAGGAAATGACAAACAGGATGATACCAGAAAAACCTGGAAAGACTCGTATGAACTGATGTATAGTGAAGTGAGCAGAACTGGGAGGACATTGTGCATAGTGACAGCAGTATTGTTCTATGAGCAATTGTGAATGACTTAACTACTCTCAGCAATACAATGATCCAAGACAATCCCAAGGGACTAATGAAGCATACTATCCACTCCCATAGAAAGAACTGATAAAAAGAGCACCTGTGGATTGTACATATATAACCTATATCAGATTGGTTGATGTCTTGTGGAGGGGGGAGGAAAGGGAAGGAGGGAGAAAAATTTGTAACTCTAAATCTTATGAAAATGAATGTTGAAAACTACCCTTACATGTAACTGGAAAAAATAAAATAAATGTTTGTTGCACTGAAAAAAATAAGATAGGGAGGCGGAGCCAAGATGGCGGAGAGGAAGCAGCAAGCTGCCTGAGCTCTCCTTCTGTTCCCTCAAAACGAACATTAAATCAAGCCTCTGGACGGATTCTGAAACTACAGAACCTGCAAAGAGACAGAGAGACACAGTCCTCCAACCAGAGATAATTTAGAAGACTTCAGGAAAAGGTCGGTCTGACTCGGGCAAAAGGGAGGCCCAGCGCAGGGCAGCAACCCAGCGCCGAGGGGGTCGGGGCAAATCAGCAGGAGCTGCGGGTCACAGCCGAACAACTGAGGCTCCCGGAACCTGGTTCAAAAATCTGGTGGCCAAGAAGGACAGTGGAAAAACTTACCTGTACCGGCCGAGAGGGCCACGAACGGCGGGATCAGACGCCGGGGTCTGGCGCCTGGCTGGCCGAGCACAATCAGACAGGAAGTGCAGGACAGGGGATCTCCATACACCATAAAGGCCTCAGAGTAAAAGCCCGGTCACACAGCACCTATACACCTGCACAAGAAGCCCAAAACAGGGACCCTGGTGCCCCCAGAGCAGACCTCAACTTAAAGAATAAATAAATAAGCTGCAATAATGAGTAAGAAGCAAAAAAAGAGCCCTCTCCATTGAGAGCTTCTGTATCAATAGGGAAGAAGCCAACACAAACTCAGATGAGGACAATACCCTCAAATTGTCTACATCTGAAGCCTCACAAGGGAAGGTGAATTGGTCGCAAGAACAAAAAGGCTTCCTGGAAGAGCTCAAAAAGGATTTTAAAAATCAATTGCAAGAGGTAGAAGAAAAAATGGGGAGAGAAATGAAAGCAACACAAAAAAACTATGAAAAAAGAATCAGCAGCTTAGAAAAGGAAGCTGAAGAAAACAAAGCCTTAAAAAATTCATTTGGCCAAATGGAAAAAAAGCTGCATAATCTCACTGAAGAAAACAATACCTTAAAAAATTCACTTAGCCAAACGGAAAAAAAGGTACATAATCTCACTGAAGAAAACAATACCTTAAAAAATTCACTTAGCCAAATGGAAAAAAAGGTGCATAATCTCACTGAAGAAAACAATGCCTTAAAAATTAAAGTGGGACAGTTGGAAGAAAAGGAATCCATGAGACACCAAGAATCGGTCAAGCAGAATAAAAAAAATGAAAAAATAGAAGAAAATGTGAAATACCTCATTGGAAAGACAACTGATCTGGAAAACAGATCGAGGAGAGACAATTTGAGAATCATTGGACTGCCTGAAAGCCATGACCAGAAAAAGAATCTAGATACCATATTCCAGGAAATTATTAAGGAGAACTGCCCTGATATCATAGAATCAGAGGATAAAATCATCATTGAAAGAATCCATCGATCACCTCCTGAAAGAGACCCCAAAAGGAAAACTCCAAGGAATATTGTAGCCAAATTCCAGAATTATCAGGTGAAGGAGAAAATACTCCAAGCAGCCAGAAAGAAGCAATTTAAATATCATGGAGCCACAGTCAGGATTGCTCAGGACCTGGCAGCTTCAACATTAAAGGACCGCAAGGCTTGGAATATGATATTCCGGAAGGCAAAGGAGATTGGATTGCAGCCGAGAATCTATTACCCAGCAAAAATGTGCATTTTCTTTCAGGGGAAAAGATGGACATTTAATGACATTGGGGACTTTCAATCTTTCCTGGTGAAAAGACCAGAACTGAATAGAAAATTTGATCTCAACATACAAGACTCAAGAGAAGTTTAAAAAGGTAAACAGAGGGGGAAAAAAAAAGTTACCCTATTAGGTTAAACTGTTTATATCCCTACACAGGAAGATAATACTCATAACTCTTAAGAACTGTAAATGTATTTGGGCAGAGAGAAGGACTTTATATAGAGGGGATAAATATAAATTGTCTTTGATGTGATGATACAAAAGAATTAAGGGGATAAAAAGGGAGTCTATGGGGAGGAGAGGAAAGGGGAGGTGGAATGGGATGAATTATATCATATGAAGAGGTAGAAAAAAACCTATTATAATAGAGGGAAAGAAAGGAGGGGGGAACATGGTTTCAACCCTATTCTCATTAGATTTGACTCAAAGAGGGAATAACATATACGTTCATTGGGATAAAGAAACTTAACTCACTCTTTAAGGAAACAAAAGGGGAAGGGAAAGGGGGGGACTGAGAAGGGAGGACAAAAGCAAGGGAGAAAAGGGTAAAGAAAAGAGAGGGGGGTGATAAAAAGGGAGGGCAGATTGGGGGAGGCAGGGGTAAGAAGAAAAAAATAAGATAGGACCAGCTGCAATACAGAGCAATAACAGTACGAATCTCAATGTATATATTAAATATTAATAAAGCTTAATGTCCTCTCTTCACAAAATACAAATAGAAATAGTTCTCTTTTTTTCTCAACATCAACGAATGATCTTTTGTACCAGCTGGTATGTTTGTACCTCACTTTGGAATTTACTGGCCTAAAAAATCAATTAAATACTCCTTTCCCTGATATTAAAGGCCTTCCCACCTACTTTTGCAGCCCTAACCTCCTCCCTTTCATACAATCTACATTCAAGCCAAACAGTTATATTATTTGTATGTTCATCTGGTCCAAAACTATTTCATTGGGTGCCTTGGCACAGATTGTCCCCTATGCCTGGGAAATAATCTGTTTTCATCTCCAACTGTTGAAGTCCTTCTCTTTTTCCTTTAAGCCCCAGGCAAAGTACCATGACCTTCTCAAAGCTTTCCCTAATCTCCATCTCTCCTTCCCTCAATTGAATTTGATCTCTCTCTGTCTCCTGAAATGTTCTATCAGGAGCTTTTTTTTGTCCTTCTCAAACTTACGTTATTAAACTTACTTTTCCCATGTCTTACTTATACTTTTTCCATTAGGCTGTAAAACTTTGATGGGGCAAAGGAGGGAAGGGAGGGATGTTTCTCTCTGTGTCTTTATATCTCTCTCTGCCTCTGTTTCTCTCTGTTTCTGTCTCTGTCTCTGTCGCTCTGTCTCTCTGTGTCCCTCTCTGTCTCTCTGTCTCTCCCTAGCGCACCTAGCACAATGCCTGTCTAATAAATGCTTGTTGAACTAAATTGCTTTAATTTTCTAATACTTTTATTGAGGTACACAAGTTTTGAAAATGTGTTTATTTCTGATTCCTAAAAGAAACAAAATAAATTTATGATATTTATAATTATGTAGCTTTAACTTTTATTTTTTAATCAACAAAAACATTTTCTCTCCCCTGCCTATCTTCTCTAACCCATTGGAAAAAGAAAAAGAAGACCCTTGTAACAAATATTTATCATTACATTTTGAAATTATGTACTGTATGGGGCAGCTAGGTGGTGCAGTAAATAAAGCAATGGCTCTGGATACAGGAGGAGGACCTGAGTCCAAATTTGGCCTCAGACCCTTGACACAGCTAGTGTCAGGGGTCTGAGGTCAGACTTGAACTCAGGTCCTCCTGAATCCAGGGCCGGTGCTCTATCCACTGTGCCACCTAGCTTCCCCCAAAATCACATATTTTAGGGAGGCCCATGATTCCTTTTGGTTTTTTTTTTTTGTGGGGCAATGACATAATTGACTTGCCCAGGGTCACACAGCTAGTAAGTGTCAAGTGTCTGGAGTCAGATTTGAACTCAGGTCCTCCTGAATCCACGGTCAGTGCTTTATCCACTGCACCATCTAGCTGCCCCAAGACCTTCATTTAAATCTTTCTTCAGACACTGCTTAGCAGTGACCTTATCACTTAAATTCTCTAAGCCTAAGTTTCCTCATCTGTAAAATGAAGTTAGACTTGATGACCTTTGAAGTCTCTTCCAACACTAAGTTTATTATTTTATGATCCTGCAAACTTAAGAAGTTGGTTCAAATTTGGGCCCTGAAACATACCAGCTGTATGACCCTAGGTTGGTCACTCTCAGTGCCTCAGGCAAGTCTCTAACATTTAAGTGGCAGATTTGACAATCTAAATAATTTGCATCCAAAATGGGGCTTTAGGGATGCAAGCTTCCACTAGTAAAGGGTCCCCTCCCCCAAATTAGGCATTCTCTATGCCAATTAAATCTAAGTTTTAAACCAAAAAATAACAAAAGCAACAACTAAATTTAAATAATTATTGTATTATACCTATTTTATGTTAACTAATTATCTTTACTAACCAGGTGCTAAGCCTGGTTGTTTCCAAGTGACTGAAGGACTGCAAGTGATGTCAATGCCCTGTAGCCATACTCTCCCTGTTTTAGTTTTGGCCTAGCATTCACTAATTCTATCATTTAATCATTTCTTAAAAGCCTTCCTTGTAACAGGACTCAGGTTCAGGAGTAGAAAAAGGAAGTTACTTCATAGGAAGTATAGGGAAGACCATTTGCTCCTTCAAACTTACAATGCTACCTGCAAACCTCTCACAGCTCTTTTCTTAATTTGGTAAATTCCTCCTTCCATTTCACTTACTCAACCCAGCAGTCCCACTTGCTGTCTAAAGCCTGTCTAAAATATAGCTGATAGACCCTTATGGTTTCTAACTTCCAAAGAAGGTACATAAATGTCCAAAAGAATCTTTTTGGGGGCAGCCAGGTGGTGCAGTGGATAGAGCACTGACCCTGGAGTCAGGAAGACCTGAGTTCAAACCCATCCTCAAATATTTGATACTTACTAGCCGTGTGATCCTGCAAAAGTCACTTAACCCAATTGCCTCACCAAAAAACAAACAAACAACAAAAAAGAGTTCTCTTCTCAAAGTTAAATCCTGAGGTGACTCTAGTACCTATAGAGGGAGAACTTTTATCTACAGGAACCTTTCGATGATGAGGCGAGCTGCCTATATTGTAGGATAGACTTCTTATTATTTGGTTTATTCCTAGAAATTATTGCTGATAGTATGATCTTTGTCCAGAAAATGTAGTATCTAATTTTGTTAGTTATTATGTGCAGACGTGTGCCTTGCTAACATTTATATAGCACTATGTGTCAGACTGTGCTAAGGGTTTTTATTTTTCTTTTTTATTCTCAGCTTAAGAAATAAAACAAGCATTTCCATAACAAAGCGGAATAGAAAAAAAAAGAGAGAATTGCACCTGAAATGGCAGGTCCATTGTGTGCAACTTGCTATGTCTTTCAAATATACAACAAATTTCTCATGTAACTTCCTTTTCCCCTCCCTCCCAATCCTCCCACCCTAGAGATATAGGCTGAAGTTTTGAAATATTATCTCCTTTGATCCTCAAAACCCTGTGAGGTAGGTGCTATTACTATTCCCATTTTACAGGTGAAGAAACTAAGGCAAACAGAGGCTATGTGATTTGATCAGGGTCATACAACTAGTAAGTGTCAGGCCAGATTTGAACATAAATCTTTCTGACTCTAGACCCTATGTCTATCCACTGGGCCACCTAACTACTTCTGTCAATATTGCTTATCAATATAAAATAATTAGCACCCCAAATATGAGTTTTGCAGGGATGGTGGTTTGAGAGTATGTTCTTTGCTTCCTGAAAATCCTAAAGAATAAACTGTCCTGCCTACCCCTCTGTGGAAATTAATTGGAAATCAGAGATACACAACTGAAAGAGTTTAAATACAGACACATGCAACCTTTCAAACACTTTTGCATAGGAATTCTGAATCCCAAATTGATCATTATAATGTTTTATCTAGTTTGCCACCCATTCTTCTGCTTCTGAGTAGCACAACTCTGCAAGATAGCCAATATTTGAAGAGCCAACATTTCTGAGGATCATGGAAAGAGGACTGGACTTGCAATCAAAGGACCTGTATTGAAATCCCAACACTAATATTTCTTAAGTGTGTGAACTAGAAAATTCACCTCTGTATCCCTCAGTTTCTCCAAGTGTAAAATGAAAAGGTTAGCCTAGATTTGATCCAAAACCCTTTCCAGCATTAAAATGGATGATTCTAGGATATGTTTTTTTTTTCCTCCTGGAGAATATATTCAGATCCTCCAAGTCATCTTTGACTTTACTAATGGAGGTATTCTTTTCAAGGATGTAGTTACCCCAGCCCATCTATGGATGTGCTCCCTGTCCTATTCTTCTTCCTATAAATTCAACATAGGGAAATGACACACATGTTAAATCATCAACATGATTTTATTTGACAAAATTCACAGAGGACTGGAAATGAAAATCATACAGTTTTAATTTCATACAAACACATTTTAAAGTGAAGACCAATTATTTCTTTTTTCTAGGAAATGAAGTTTGTCAGATTGCATATAATTTTAACAATAAAGCTGATTTAAGTTATTCTATTGACAAATGTGATTCGGGTAACATAAATATAATGTGAAACCTATTCTGGCTACATAGTATAAATAGCATTTTTATTCCTCATTTTTTTCAAAAGCATTCTGTACACTTATGAGATTAAACAGCTATGGAGTTTTATCACTCTCCAAAATTATTTTGGCAGTCTCTTTAGCTATCTAAGTATTTTTTACAGTTAGAATTAAGAACCCAATTCCAATATTAGTTCCCTTCTAAATCCTTGGTTTAAAAAAATTACCAAGGAAAATATAGGGAAAATATTTTTATAGGTAGAATATGTTATACAGCTCAGGAAAAAATAAGAGTAAAATGAATTATACGTCTTAGTAAATTGTATCCCCTTTATAAAACATCAAGAAGAGGAGAATATATAAGTAGAATTCATTCATGTATCCAATCTAAGGATTTACCTTTTCTTAAATATCTCAGTATCATGCTGCAATGATTCCAGTATACTATTACCATAATCCTGAATCATTCAGAAAATTAGTGGTCATATTTACCTCATTAAAAAAATACTACTGGGGGCAGCTAGGTGGCACAGTGGATAAAGCACCAGCCCTGGATACAGGAGGACCTAAGTTCAAGTCCTGCCACAAACACTTGACACATACTAGCTGTGTGACCCTGGGCAAGTCACTTAACTCTCATTGCCCCACCAAAAAAAAAAAGAAAGAGAGAGAGAATACTACACTTCTGAGTTAGGCTTCATGAGAGCTGTAGCATTCCAAATATGAGATTGGTGCAAGGTGTAAAGTCTACCCCATGTGGAGAACAGTCATGGTAAGGGGAAATACAAATTGCCCTGTGTTATTACTGTCATTAGTTCCATCAACTTGGGAAACCCTCCCACAGCATTTTCAAGTTAGGTTGTGGAGGAAGTCTGAGGCTTCTTGCCTCTTGTAACAGATACTGGTTTTGTGCCAGGTATGATCATAATACTTGATGTTTTAGAAATGGGAAAGACCAGGCCCTTAGAGTCACTGCAACCTTCTTTCTCTCATGCTGAAAAATCAGAAACTAAAACAACTACAGCCCATGGATGGCTGCAGTATTTCTTTATCTGAGGTAGTGCTTCAGGATGGAGATGTTTTACCCTCATATAACCAGTTAACAAGGAAATCGTAGTGGATTACTTTTATCCTGTGAGTAGGTAGGTGGCTCTGTGGATGGAGTGCTGAACCTGGAGTCAGGAAGACCTAAATTCAAACTTCAGACACTTACTAGCCATGTGAGCCTGGGCAATTCATTCGTGGTAAAAACCGGAATTTTAAATCTCACACATTTAAACCTGTTTGTCCCACTTTCTTCATCTGTAATAAGCTAGAGAAGGAAATGGTAAACCACTTACTGGAGTGAGTGACTCCAAATGGGGTCACAAAGAGTCAAACATGACTGAAACAACACAACAACAACAACTTCTGTCATTTTACCCCAGAAGCTGTCTTACTGTTTGCAATAACAAAAAAAAAAAGATTAGAAAGTGATGCCACAAGTAATCTAATAAAACTTATATTGTTGATAGATGAGTGATTACATTCGACAGTGTGACAGTGGCCAATTGGAATCATTTCAGAATCAATAACATGGAACATGATGCAGAGAAAGGGGTACTTGATTTGGTATCAGAGGAACCAGGTTCAAATCTCACTTCTTCTACTGACACAAATTACCCTGGGCCGGTCATTTCACTTCTCTGTCACTCAGTTTCCTCATTCATAAAATGAGGAGATTGGATTAATTCATGGGATAAAATATTAAGCACTGGAAAGAGCCTTAAAACACATCTAATCTGACCCCCTTAAAATGACTTCCAAGGTGTTCATTCCCGATCTAAGTCTGTAATCTTATGAACGTGACATATAAAATCACCTTTACCATCAGTCAAAAATTGAACAAAATAGAATCACAATAATAGAAAGAAAATAAATTTAAAGAGTAAAGGAAAAGAATAATGTGAAAACAATATTGCACAAAGCTTCTGACTCAGTGCAAAGTGAAGCTGAGATACTTAATGATGGACTACTGACAGTTACTTCAATGACAGCTAAGAGACCACCTGGAAAGAAATCAACCCAAGATAAGTGCCACTACCCCTGTCTTGCAAGTAAACTGTCACTCTGCGTGCATAAACCGTTTGTAATAAGACATATCACAAGTGGTAAACAGCTAAATCATCATCATAGGCAGTCCCTGCTGTGGGAATTTTAGAAAGAAATATAGAAGGGACAAGGGTCAGTCTTAGGGTATATCCTGGGTTCATAAGTCAGGGATATAGAACCATAGACTTACAGTTGGAAAAGACCTTAAAAGTTATCTAATCCATATAAAAATGCTTCATTCATTCTTTTTTTTTTCTTTTTTTTCTTTAGTGAGGCAATTAGGGTTAAGTGACTTGCCCAGGGTCATACAGCCAATAAGTATTAAGTGTCTGAGGCCGGATTTGAACTCAGGTACTCCTGACTCCAGGGCCAGTGCTCTATCCACTGCACCACCTAGATGCCCCCATTCAATCTTATAGATGACAAACCCCATTTTAGTTGAACTTAAGAAAATTATCCAAGATCACGAAGGCAGTGACAAAACCAGGAAATGGAACCAAATCCTCTGATTTCAATCCTCTATTCCTTTTACTATTTTGGAAACTTACCCATACAAATAGATAGTCAAGGGTCATTATTAGTCATGTAATGATTGGAATGACGCCACCTGCTGGAGACTTACTGCAGAAAAGTTCCGCCATGAAAGGAAGGTCTTTGAGGGCAAGAACATGCGTCTTTTCCTTGGCGTCAGGAAGTGACGTTGGCTAGTGGGAGGAAGAAGGAAGAGACTAGCACTCTGTCTCGTGCCTTCCTTTGGGACTCTGGTGGAGAGCGGAGCTAGAAATGTGCTCTCCCTTTAATAGATAGATGAATGTAGGCCTTTCTCTCTCTCTTTACCAAATTCTTATTCTCCTTAATAAAGGCTTAAAAGTCTAACTCTTGCTAAAGCTTATAATTTACTGGCGACCACTCATTAGATATTTTAGACAGACTAGCTAGCATTTTAGCCCTTAACAGTAAAAAGGACCAAATTGACCTATCATTACTATTAAGTTATGTGATATTTTTCCCAAGTACCACATTGTTCAGAGAACACACTAAAGGAAGATGCATGAGATGCAACACAAATAGGATTCATGATAATAAAACTTCCCATTTTAAATTCCAATTTGCCCTTCCCTCTCCTTCAAACCTTTTTTTGGTTTTCTCCATTCTGAAATAATTTTCTCCTATTTTCTTTCCCCACCTTCCTTTTATCACTTACCATATAGATTTTTTAATTTACTGTTAGACCTTGGCCCAAACCTAATATGAATAGAGTGACCCTCTGGCCCAAGTAAGACAATCACAGTCTTTGAAGATCTATTCTAGATATTTCAGTATTCAAAAGAAACACTCTGAAGACAATGGTAAGAGAATCTTGAACACAAGCAGGTAAATTGTAAAATAAAATGTGTTATCTTATGAGTTAGCCTTGCCAGGGCCCTGACTGCACTGGACACTGCCACAAAGTCAAGTTTCCATCTGGGAGCTATGGTGAAAAGGAAGGAACTGAATCATTTTACTCTCCCTCTTGATTTCCTGCCATGCTGACTCTGATCTCTCCTCTTGTATCACAATCAAGAAGATTAGAAATATGGTTACCTTGCTATTATTAGCAAGAGAGAAGTTTTCATTACAAGCTAAAAGTTTTATCATCCTCCTTCTAAGGGTGTTCTCTCCATGGGTAGTGGATATGGGTCAGGCTCCTTCTCTCCAAAATTTAGACTGTTGTATCTTGTACTTCCAGGTAATTGTAATGGGGAAGCAGAAAGAAGGGGAGGGTATTTCCAATGGTGCGCCTTTACACATTTAATATCCAACTCTCGGGCGGGGGGAAAGCAATGTATGCATGATACATGTTTAAGTTTAATCTGCATTAGGAACATTTTCCCCGTCCTTTTCTTGCTTAGAAATCAACAAAATGATAAGTCAAGCCCTGATTTGTAATACTTACCAATTTCTTGGATAGAAATGTTCACAGTGATTGGGTAGGCTTGAGAAGCCTCTCGTACACACCTGGGTCTACTATATAAATATGACCTCATAAGCTTCCTTTGCTCTTGCAACCTCTCCACTTTGAAGATGCTAAGGAGATGGATGGCTTGTAGGATAATCATGACAGCATGTGAGGGAGGTAGCCAGAAAAAACTGTGGAGCATGTTGACAAGCTGAAATGGTTCTTCTTGGCCAACCATACAGTTGGGAGAAACCTTTATTGATTGGCTACATGGATGGGACTGTTGGCATCTTTCAGAAGGCCTCTCACTTTCAAATACTTTCTCTTGGCTTCATTAAAGTCTGGATGATTCTTTCAGTCATAGCATCAAGTGAGAGATCATTAAATACTAGGAAAGGCCTTAAGGCCATCTCTCTTTTGAATCCATGTATCTGCCATGAAACAAGCTTCAGGTCTGGGTGCTTTTACTCATTCTTTTTTCTATTCTAAGTAAAGGAAGTGGCGTCTGTATTCTCACTAAAAAGAAAAAGCCACAGGAATCTGACACTTTGATTGGTTTGTGGTGTCTCTTTTCTCTGACATCAACCTGAACCCCTATTAGTTAGGAACCAGTGACTAGTACCCCAGTTCCATTTAGCTACTCTACAATGGATAGGTTTTACAAAAGCATATTTACTTCAAAGATATATAAAAATAATATAAATTTTTCCCAATACCATGGAGGCCTACTCTCTCATACTCCACCTTAGTAACTTGGCAGGGAGAGAGAGAAGAGGGAGAATAGATTCAAAATTATCATAATTTTACCCAGTTTCTATGAACCATTGATCCCTCTAAATTCATGTCCTAAAGTAGCATGACTGCCACTTGAATCCTTCTTCTGGGCTATTGAAGTATCCTAGAAACCCCTCCTTTCTCCTTCTAAATATTATTGCTGAACTCTCTTCCAAATCTAACCTAGATTTGTAACACCAGAATTTCTTTGGCTTACTCTTTTGATCAAGGTCAGAGATTTCATTCCCTTCATTTGGAACAGAAAAAGAATAAAGGCAAAGGCCCAGGACCTAGACTTCTTTGTTGGCAGCTATGTGGCCTCAGAGAAGAAGGCACTAGGGCCCTTTTTCCCTTACCTCATAGTCCTTCACTGGATGTCATCAGTGAAAGAGGTTCTGTACAAAGAGGGCGTAGCTAATGCTGACAGGCAGTTCAAAAGATGATGTCAGTATGGTCTACACAGACAATTGAAAAAGACTCCCTCCAGACATGCTGTTAGCCAAGAAGAATCAGTTCCAGAATGTCTACACATGTTCCAGTCTTTCCAAAACATTTCCTTTAACATGTTATCATGATTTTCCTATAAGCCAACTCCCCAGAGTATTCTACATGGAAAGATCACATCAGCCAAGCAGGATAATAATTAATTATTCCAGAAAAAAGCTAGAGCTTCTTCCTGAGTCCATTTCAGCAATCATTAGGCCTCCAAAGGTGACTACTGTGTTGTGTCTCTTTAGTGTTAGGAAAAGGGACATGAATCTTCCTACTTGCCAGGCCAGTGTCCAGCCACAAAAGTGTACTGCATCTTATCTGACACCCAACTGACTGGCATCTAGCCAGGTATAAAACTAATTGACAGTACACATATATTGATGGAGTGGGATAGGTAACTGGTCATACAATTGAATCAGAGAAGGAGAGCAGACTGGATTGCATTTGGCAAATTGGGCAATGATTTCAAAGATCCTACCCCTCTTTCTGAAACAAAAATCCATGCTTTTAATGCCAAGGCAAAGGTATTGATACTTAGACAAAACCTCTAGGAATGAATATTTATTGTGTGGAGTGAGGAGGGGTTCCATATCAATAGTTTCCTAATAAACACTTTTTACTTTGAAAAATAAGTTATTACATTAAACACTTTCTACTGTTTTAAGATACATTACCTATTTACAGCCTTTGATGACATCTTTACTAGCACCAGCAGTGCTGTGTGTGCCCACTCAGCTAGAGTCAATGCCTGAAAATCTTAAACAAATGGTGTTTTGGTGGGTTTTTTTTTACTCATCAAACTTAAAATTCTAATTTCCTAGGGAAAATCTTGTACTTCTTTGGAAAGTGGGGGAGTTTTTTCACTTTTAAGTTATTTAAAAATGTGTGTAATTGCCTCCAAAATAATACGGTTTAGTTTGTGTGTAAAAAAATAAGTTATTAAATGTTTCCCAGTGATTAAACTTATTACTCATGTTGATTTCTGCACCATCTTTAAGTAATTATTTGGTTTTGATCTGTATTTAAGGGGGTGGCACAATTGCCACTTCTTTCACTGAAAGTCAAGGACTACATGACAGGAATGAAAAAACATTCTTATCTGCCAAAACTGAAGTCTGGAATACAGTGTATCCTTATTTCTGTAAGTACTGGAATAAATAACACCTTCATAACACAAGGAGCTATAGGGAGCTACTTTCATTTCACAGCTTCATCTTCAGTTTCAAGATAATCCTGGACTCTGGTCACATTGGGAAAGGACTTTAAAGCAATAGTCATCTTTAGACATAGAGAACGAACAACAGTGTATTTATTTCCACTACTCTTATTTTGCATTTTTCTTCTCTTGTCTTCAACTACTTTCCCCCACTTTCCTTTACAAGTCACCTTTTCTATATGTTGTGTCCATTATATCTTTTTTTAAATTTTTTGCAGGGCAATGAGGGTTAAGTGACTTCCCCAGGGTCACACAGCTAGTAAGTATCAAGTGTCTGTGGTCAGATTTGAACTCAGGTCCTCCTTAATTCAGGGTCGGTGCTTTATCCACTGTGCCACCTAGCTGCCCCATGTTCATTATATCTTTCTTTCTTTTTTTTTTTTTTCAGTGAGGCAATTGGGGTTAAGTGACTTGCCCAGGGTCACACAGCTAGTAAGTATTAAGTGTCTGAGGCCGGATTTGAACTCAGGTACTCCTGACTCCAGGGCCGGTGCTCTATCCACTGCGCCACCTAGCTGCCCCTATGTTCATTATATCTTAATCTGATTCCTAAAAACCTTCAAGAAGACTTTTTGATTCCTCCCTCCCCCATTCTCAATCCTAACCCCAGCAGAGATCTGCCATCCCATTTGGATCAGCTCTCCTTTGACTGAGGAGAATCTACACATCGAAACTAATTCAGGGGGAAAGTAAGCAAAGAGATATGGGGCCGGGGGGGGGGGCAGCTAGGTGGCACAGTGGATAAAGCACTGGCCCTGGATTCAGGAGGACCTGAGTTCAAATCCGGCCTCACATACTTGATACTTACTAGCTGTGTGACCCTTGCAAGTCACTTTACCCTCACTGCCCCGCAAAATAAAACAGTCAAAGGGATATGGATAAACTGGGCCAAATTGAAAGAAAATTCTGAGTTATAATAATACCTCATACTTCTGATAAGTGGTGCACACACACCATAAAACTCCTGAAGGGATTTATGATGTCCCCCAAAAAGTTAAGAACCCCTGTTTTAGAGCTTGAGTTTCCTCATCTATAAAATGGGGGTAATAATATTTACATTACATAACTTATGTAGGGGGTGCTGTTTGCAAACAAAGCTCTTAAAACTTTCTAGAAATGTGTTATTGTTTTTATGGATCTGATTCCTACCCTTACCAACACCCTCTTGGCTATGATTTTAAAAGATGCTAATGTGGTTTTCATGTTATTTTCAGCTCAGCATTGAGGTAATATGATGTCTATATCACAGGAGCTGTTATATTTTCTCCCTCCCCCCCCCAAAAAAAACCCCTAATCTAATGGAAATATGGCCTGAGTGTCTTGCTTATCCTCTCAATCAATTCTACACAAACCAAATAGATTTCCCCCCCACTATAGGAGAAGAGAGGCAAAAGGTTGTACTATCTACCCATCCCTATTAACTTCCAATAAGTGCCCTCTGCTCAGTGTTGCTTGGGCAACATAACCTGAAGCTTGAAGCAGGTTAAATTCTAACCAGTTTGCTAAAATGATGAATCTTCTGGATCCACATGAATTCAGCAAAATTGAATGTGATGTAATTCAGGTTTAACTGTTCCTATTCTCCCTGGTCCATTTCATAGTCCCACAAAAGCTTGCAGTCTCTGGCCATTCACCAGTCATGTTAATCAGCCCCACTGATGCATTAGCTTGTCCTTTTAGAGAACCCTCAATCAATGCCCAGTGACAATGGTAAGAATTTAAGGAAGCTATGTTTAAAATATTTCCCCTAATTCCCCACTAAACCTGCCTTCCATCCTTTCTCAGCCTCCTAAAGTAATCCATGACTTTCATTCAGCCAAGTTCAAAGGCTTTTTTTTCTCTCTTTATCTTCCTTGATCTTTCTGATGTGTGTAGTACAGCTTTCCCTACCTGCCTGCTGAAGAGTTTTGCCTTCATTTCCTGGGAGACTTCTATTGTCTTTTCTGATCCTCATTACCAGATGATGGCTTCTCCTAGACCCCATATTTCTAGCTATCTTCTGTTTTCCTAAACCCTTTCGAATTCTCTTTGTCAACTTCTGTTTTCTAGACTTTCTTCTTTCCCTTATTTGCAAGTATCTCATAAGCCTCAATCTCTTTGCTTGTTTTCCAAATGCTTTTTATGTTCTTATGTTTTTAACAACCATGTCTCTGCATTTATCACACATAGATGACACATGTGTATGTTCTGTGTATATGTGTGTATACATATATATGTACACACACATATAGATATAGATAGATAGATAGATAGATAGATAGATAGATAGATAGATAGATAGATAGATAAAATCTTCCAAACCACAGTCCCTCACTCTAATTTTGTATCTCTTGCTATTCACAAGTCATCAAAATCCTGGTGTCCATCTTCAACATAACACTGGACATAGTAAAGATATACATATACACACATATATATTTACATATATAATATCTTCATATATTATATATACATACATAATCTCTCTTCCTTAAAATGGCATCCACCTACTCATTTTTCCCATCAATTAAAAAAGGTAACATCCTAGCTAGTCCCCATACTCAGTCATATTTGACTTCTTATAAATCTTGGTCACCTGCATCTAATTAATTACTAGACTGTATCATTGTGACTCCCAGAATATTTCTCAGATATTTTTTCTTCATTCTTATCATACACACACAAAAAAATGGTAATTTGCACTTGTATAGCACTTTATGGTTTGCAAAACTCCTTTCTATAAAGAATTTCATTTGATTCTCAAACACAGCCATTTAAGTAGGGGAGGTAGTCAAGTTTTATTCTCCCCATTTTACAGATAGGAAACAGAGGTGACCTCAATACCACAGTGTTGGAGAGCTGTAAATTGAAATGAGCGTTTCTAAACCCAGAATTTCTAATCCCACTCCCATTGCTCTATTTAGAATGTCAGACTTTCCCCTCAAGATGCTATTCCTTAAAGGAAATACATACAATAAAGAGGATGCCTTCTTAACCTGGTTTCTGTGTACAGATTTCAGAGAGATCAATTTATTCCCTTTGTAATCCTTATTCATTTTGTATTATGCACTAAAAAAATCGCCATTCAGACAAAGAGATCCATACTTTTTAATAAAGTTTAAGAACTTCTTGGCTAGAACAGTTTGTATTTAAAATAATATTAATAACTCTTATCTC
Organism: Dromiciops gliroides; assembly: GCF_019393635.1. Classification (NCBI taxonomy): domain Eukaryota; kingdom Metazoa; phylum Chordata; class Mammalia; order Microbiotheria; family Microbiotheriidae; genus Dromiciops; species Dromiciops gliroides. Next base: position 405,580,078 of record NC_057861.1, read on the forward strand.
CTCTAGAGACCCCTAGAGGAAAGAAACTGCAATTACACATATTCTGAAAAATCAGGTAATCAGTTACATTCTATGATAAAAAATAATTAATATTTGTATAGCACTTCAGAGGTTGCAAAATACTTTCCTCCTAATAACATTAGAGATAGGTAGTAAAAATGGGGAAATCAGTAGTATGGTGTAATGGAAAGTTAGGAAAGACCCAAGTTTGAATAATTCCTTTGAGACTAACCAGTTGTGTAAGTCATATAAATTCTCAAAACATGTTTTCTAATGTTTTTTTTTTGCGGGGCAATGGGGGTTAAGTGACTTGCCCAGGGTCACAGAGCTAGTAAGTGTCAAGTGTCTGAGGCCAGATTTGAACTCAGGTACTCCTGAATTCAGGGCCGGTGCTTTATCCACTGGGCCACCTAGCTGCCCCTGTTTTCTAATATTTAAAACGGACTAATAATACCTGCAATATAACCTCACAAAATTATTCTAAAGCTCAAATGAGATAATATATGCAAAATGCTACATGTTTAACTTATTAGGTGACCTGCTAATGATAAAACAACCAATGGAGTTAAGATTTGAATTCAAGTTTTCTAACTCCAAGTATAACAATGCATTTTGCTCCAAGGTCCACTTCATTATTTACTGACTGGACTGATAAGGCACAAAACATAATTATGATCAAAGACTGGCTCTTTAAAAATCTATATGGAGTTCGGCTCCCGACCATAAGAGGTCTGCATCCTGCGGGAAACTACCAGCACAGCCAAGGAAAACATGCCTTGCCAATACCCAGCGTTGACACCAGAGCAAAAGAAAGAACTGTCTGAAATAGCTCACCGAATTGTTGCACCGGGCAAGGGAATTTTGGCAGCAGATGAGTCCACTGGTAGCATTGCAAAGTGGCTGCAGTCCATTGGAACTGAGAACACAGAGGAAAATCGTCGCCTCTATAGGCAGTTACTTCTAACAGCAGATGATCGAGTGAACTCCTGTATTGGAGGTGTTATCCTTTTCCATGAGACACTCTACCAGAAAGCCGATGATGGTTGTCCCTTCCCCAAAGTCATAAAGGCAAAGGGTGGCATTGTGGGCATCAAGGTGGACAAAGGTGTAGTGCCCCTGGCAGGGACCAATGGCGAGACTACCACCCAAGGTCTGGATGGGCTGAGTGAGCGTTGTGCCCAGTATAAGAAGGATGGGGCTGACTTTGCCAAGTGGTGTTGTGTACTGAAGATCGGGGATAATACACCTTCCCCACTTGCCATCATGGAGAATGCCAATGTGCTGGCCCGATATGCCAGCATTTGCCAGCAGAATGGTATTGTCCCCATTGTGGAGCCGGAGATCCTCCCTGATGGAGAACATGATCTGAAGACCTGTCAGTATGTCACTGAGAAGGTGCTGGCTGCTGTCTACAAAGCTCTGAGTGACCACCATGTCTATCTGGAAGGGACCTTGCTGAAGCCTAACATGGTCACTGCTGGCCATGCCTGCACTCAGAAGTATTCACACGAGGAGATTGCAATGGCAACTGTAACTGCCCTTCGCCGAACTGTGCCTCCTGCAGTCACTGGTATCACCTTCCTGTCTGGGGGTCAGAGTGAGGAGGATGCCTCCATCAACCTCAATGCCATCAATACCTGCCCCTTGCATAAGCCATGGACCCTGACCTTTTCTTATGGCCGAGCCCTGCAGGCATCTGCCCTCAAGACCTGGGGTGGAAAGAAGGAAAATGTAAAGGCTGCCCAAGAGGAATATATTAAGCGGGCCACAGCTAATAGCCAAGCTGCTCAAGGCAAGTATACTCCAAGTGGAAAGTCAGGAGCTGCAGCCAGCGAGTCACTCTTTGTCTCTAACCACGCCTACTAAGTCTAGGCCTTTCACCTGGGTATGCCCTAACACTCCAGGCCATCCCTCACAGTCCAGGAAGAGGCTGAGATCCCAGAGCTTTGTGCTGACCTCTCCCATCACTCCTAACTCGTGTGGTGTTGTTGTTCTGTGGTGAATCTAGCGACCCCTCCTCAGCCCACTTTTTCCAATAAACAACTATTTAACAAGGAAAAAACAAATCTATATGAGTATAATGTTAATTTAGGGTACTATATTTCTGGAAGCAATAAAGTTTACCCATAATTCATTTTTTAAAATCCAGCTACATTAGCATATAGCGGATGCTTCCCTTACCTTACTTACAGAGAGCTTGTCAGTTTTGCATAGACATTCATAATATTTATACAACCCTCCATGCATGTATCATAACAGTACCAAAAAAAAAATCTGGCCAGTAAAATTCACTGTAGGAGAAATGAGCATCCATACCACAGGGGATGCAAATATCCTGATGCATGGCTTGACTATATAGCTAGGTCTCATAGAAAAAAGCAAACCCATGCCTTTCCACCCCAACTTCAGGCCTAATTTGACTCTTTCGACTGATCCTAAGTAGAAACTGGGAAAGAAAAATCCCTAGTATTTGAAGTAGAAAGAAGACTTCAATTATTTTTGTTCTTAGAAGTGTCATCACCAACAGAAAATATTTACAAAACAACTTCCAAGCCCCCATCTGCTGAAGTTGTGATCTTGTTTGACAATATCTGCAACATTCCATTGCCACCTAGAATCAAAGATCAGAGCTGGAAGGGGCATAAAACACCTTCTAGTTCAGTGTATTTTTTTTAAAGGAAGAGGGGACTGAAGCCCAGGGACTCATATAAGACTTATCCACAATCACAAGAGGCAGTAGCAACAGCAGTAGCTACCATTTACAAAGCATTTTAAGGTTTGCAAAGCTCTTTGCTAATATTATCTCATTTTATTGTGGCAATAGTCCTGGGAAATAGATACTATTGTTACTTCCATTTTACAGATAAGGAAACTGGAATGAACAGGAATTATTTGACTTGCCCAGGGTAACACAGTTAATAAGTATTCTGAGGTTAGATTTCAAATCATGTCTTCCTGATTTCAGACCAGGAAGTGCTCTCACCATTGTGCCACCTAACAAGTATAAGAGGTGGGATTTTCACCCAGGTCCTCCAAATCCAGAACCAATGTTCCAACTGCTGTAGCACTTAAGGCCAAGCTCTTTTCCCACTAGTCACCAGAGGAAAATCCTTCTCTTGATGTCTTTGATTTCTTGTTTTATGCACCCAAGGAAAAGGCAAGAGAACAGGGAGCTGGGCTGACAAACAGGTACAAGTTCATTTACATGATGGTTCTGCCAGCCCTCATGCATAACTAATGACTGTAAAGTGCTTCACAAATAGGAAAGTGTTATGTCACTGCTAAAATAATCATTATGCACCTCTTGCTCTTGAAGAGGTTGACATATCACACTTCTACTGATGATCACTGAGCCATCTTTAGGAAAGACCTGGACACTCAGAGAATAACTAGTTTGTGTTGCTTTCTAAATCCTAACTCTGATAAGTACATAAATCATACAAGGCAATGACGTCTCAGCTCTGTAATGAGGCCAAGGTTGCAGATTTCATCCCAAGACCAGTCACTTAGCTCAGCAAAGAGAAAACTCTGTCCCACATCCAAGGGCTGCACTCTGAAACCCTGCCAACCTGGTCACAAATGCATGCATTTGGTCACAAGGGAAATGGGGAAATATAGCTAGCTCCTTAAAATCCATGAGCACTGTTTAAAAACAACAACGATGATAATAACAAAAACCCAACATAACATTAAGTCAGGAGGAACACCTTCCCTATAGGAAGAGTAGATACAGAACT